>NC_053501.1:11872843-12172843 GCF_905171775.1 Rana temporaria
ACTGCATGCATTGCGGTGTGTGAACATTGATGCTCATGATAATGTGCCCATGAACACACAATCATAGGTATGGCTGAAGCCGTATGACAGAGTACAGGTTCACTTGAAGCGTGGACTAGCGACAGCGAGCTCGCTATTTATAGATGCAAACATGCAAGAAATGAGTTCACAGCTTCCCTTTTATAAAGCCTCGGTCATCTCTTATTATGTGTCCTGAGCCATCCGTACGTCTGAATTCACCAAGAAATGAATGTGATTTTCAGCCTCAGTACAATATGTAGTCTGATGCTTTGCTTAGTGCTCCTGTTTTTTCTTTCCCATTGCTGCACTTGAAGGTTCTCAGCTGCTCAGTAGCATGTCAATGAATATCCCTCCAGGACCAGACTGCATGAGCTGCAACTCAATGCCAACCCCCGCTCTGCCGTAGTGTCACATACATCAGGCTGCTTCTTAATCAAATGCTGAAAAACGCTTTGCCTAGTAGACCCTCGGACAATTATTTCTTTTATTGCTTTTTGTGTTTCGTTTTTTTTTAAGTAAAATAGGAGGGGGAGTGACTGAATAATAAGGAAGTAGACACTGGTACAACTTGATGGGTCATTTTCGCGCATCCTTCCACCCGGACCAGAATGTCTGCCTACCAGAAATGTAGGGGGTGTAGGGGGTTCATCTGTAGAACCAGTCGTGGCCCGTTCATTAGGGGTACATGGGCATGGCCCCCCCAATTCAAGAGCCCGGCCCCTAATTTACATGCAGGGCGCCGGACGCATGTATTTCAATAAGGTTTTTTTTTTCTAACCACTTAAGACCCGGACCAAAATGCAGGTAAAGGACCAGGCCCATAGGTGTGCGCACAGGGTGTGCCAGGTGTGCCCAGGCACACCCTAATCATCCTGTACAGCACAGATTTCCCCTACTGCCCACCCTTCCCTTCACAATGCCTCCGGCTTTCCTCCTCTCCCACCGGCTGCTGCTGCTGCGGGCACACACAGGGGGATGTTTTAGGATGAGTGGGGAAGGGGTCGGTAAATATGTGATTTACTGGCCCCTTCTCTTTCTGAGTGAACACAGTAAGTGATCGGTAACGTGTGTTTGAGCTGTGGGGTGCACACCCTAATCCAATAGGCTGCGCACACCTATGACCAGGCCCCTTTTTGCGATTCGGCACTGCGTCGCTTTAACTGACAATTGCGCGGTCGTGCGACGTGGCTCCCAAACAAAATTGGCGTCCTTTTTTTCCCACAAATAGAGCTTTCTTTTGGTGGTATTTGATCACCTCTGCGGTTTTTATTTTTTGCGCTATAAACAAAAATAGAGCGACGATTTTGAAAAAAATTCTATATTTTTTACTTGTTGCTATAATAAATATCCCCCAAAAATATATAAAAAAAAAAAAAATGTCCTCAGTTTAGGCCGATACGTATTCTTCTACCTATTTTGGTAAAAAAAAATCGCAATAAGCGTTTATTGATTGGTTTGCACAAGATTTATAACGTTTACAAAATAGGGGATAGTTTTATTGCATTTGTATAAAAATATTTTTTTTTACTACTAATGGTGGCGATCAGCGATTTTTTTCGTGACTGCGACATTATTATGGTCCCAATTTGGACACATTTTTGGGACCATTGTCATTTTCACAGCAAAAAAATGCATCAAAAAATGCATTGTTTACTGTGAAAATGACAATTGCAGTTTGGGAGTTAACCACAAGGGGGCGCTGAAGGGGTTAAGTGTGACCTCATCTGTGTTTCTAACTGTAGGGGGGTGTGGCTGTAGGTGTGACGTCATTGATTGTGTGTCCCTATATTAGGGAACACACGATTGATGACGGCGCCACAGTGAAGAACGGGGAAGCTGTGTTTACACACGGCTCTCCCCGTTCTTCAGCTCCAGGGGACCGATCGCGGGACTCCAACGGCGACTAACGTTTGCATTTGCTTCTGTGCGCAAGCTCAGAGGTACGGGCGCTTTAAAAAATGTGTTTTTTTCTTATTTAATTTACTTTTTTTTTTTTTTTTTTACACTGTCCCTTTAAAAAAAAATTATAATTTTTATTCCTATTACAAGGAATGTAAACATCCCTTGTAAAAGAAAAAAAAGCATGACAGGTCCTCTTTAATGTGAGATCTGGGGTCAAAAAGACTTCAGATCTCACATTTACACTTAAATGCAATAAAAAAAAAATTCCCCTTTAAGACCATTGGAAGAAGTGACATTTGACGTCACTTCCGTAATCCAATGGTATGGAGTCGAGTGGGGGGGGGGAATTCCCTCACTCCACTTCCAGCCTTAAAGGGGAAAACATCGGATCATCTCCGCCGCTACAGACTCCAGTAAGCGGTGGGGATGACTGGGACGTGGTGGGAGGGGGGCACCTCTCCCCCGCCGCCAATATAAGTGATCTTGCCACCCCCATCAAATCATTCTCCGCAGGTATTGCCTTTTGTACCACCACCCCCTCCCTTTAGAATGTAAGCTCTACTAGCCGGGTCCTCCTGTCCCTTCTGTATTGAACTGTACTGTAATTGTGCTGCCCCCAACCCCCCTCTACATTGTAAAGTGCTGCGTAAACTGTTGGTGCTATATAAATCGTGTATAATATTAATAATAATAATAATAATCTTGCAGCGAATCTGCCGCAGAGACCATTTTTATCTGAAAGCGGACCGCCCCGCAGTTTTTAAAAATACCAGGGTTATGGCAGCTATCTGCTGCCATAACAACGGCATTCAATGTCAAATTAGTCATGTATAACGACTGCGGGCGGTCTAGAAGTGGTTAAAAAAGAAAAGTTGGCACAGTTTACTTCTTCTTTAAACTGTAAGGCCCAGATCCACAAAGAAATTACGCCGGCGCATCTATTGATACGCCGCGTAAGTTCTACGATGCCCCGTCGTATCTTTGTTTTGTATCCACAAAACAAGATACGTCTGAATGTGGGCTCGATCCGACTGGCGTACGCCTTAGTACGCCGTAGGATCTTAGGTGCATATTTACGCTGGCCGCTAGGTGGCGCTTCCGTTTGATTTCTGCATATAATATGCAAATGAGCTAGATATGGCGATCCACAAACGTACGTCCGGCCGGCGCATTTTTTTACGTCGTTTCCGTAAGGCTTTTTTCGGCGTACAGTTACCCCTGCTCTATGAGGCGTACGCAATGTTAAGTATGGACGTCGGGCCAGCGTCGAATTTTCAGTCGTTTACGTCGTTTGCGTAAAACGTTCGCGAATAGGGCTTTGCGTAGAATTACGTTCACGTCGAAAGCATTGGCTTGCTGCAGGTTAATTTGGAGCATGCGCACTGGGATACCCCCACGGACGGCGCATGCGCCGTTCAAAAACAACGTCATTTACGTGGGGTCAAGTAGAATTAACATAAAACACACCCACATCTTTGTCATTTGAATTCCGCGCCCTTACGCCGACACATTTACACTACGCCGCCGTAACTTACGACGCAAATTTTTTCAGGATATGGAAAATACACTGTAAGTTACGGCGGTGTAGTGTATCTGAGATACGCTACGCGGGCCGTAAAAATGCGTGGAGGTATGTGGATCTAGCCCAAAATGTCTTAAAGCGAAGGTCTGGCTTAAAAAAATAAATTAAAGTCAGCAGCTACAAACACTGCAGTTGCTGATTTTTAATAAGGACACTTACCTGTCCAGGGTGCCCACGATGTCGGCAGCCGAAGCCGAGCAATCGCTCGGGTCTCGGCTGCCCCGCCGCCCTCCTCGGTGAGGGAATCAGGAAGTGAAGCGTTGCGGCTTCACTGCTCGATTCCCTGCTGCGCACGCGCGAGCCGCGCGGCGCTATGTGAATGGGCGGATGTCTCCTGGGACACACACAAGGTCCCAGAAGACACCGCTCCCCATTTCCCAGGAGGCAGCGCGAGGAGGAGAAGAAAGAAGACCACCGCGGACAAGGAAGTGGCAGATTAGGAGATCTGCCTAGTAACAGCCATTTCTGGTACAGTATTTTTTTTTTTTCACTTTTTTTGTAGCCTTTTCAGCATTTTTTTTTTTTTTTTTAGGGTGGACCTCTAATTTAACCCCGAAAAATCTATTACTTTGTTATCTATTAAGTAGTCATAAAGTTATTGCGAAAATAAACAGGCCCATAGCAGAAATGTAAAACTTGCTCTTGTCCATAGGGGGCGTATATGGGTGAGAGGTGATGAGGTTGAAACCCATGCACCTGGAAGATTTACTCGTGGAGAATGTTTGCTGTATAACAAGTTTACAGCTTAGATTTTATGCCTCTTTATGTTATATTAGCAATCACTAAACAAAGCCAAGTTTTATCATCTTATTCCTACGGGGTGACAAGTGGACCTGTTAGATGTTCTCAGGCTTTGAAGTGCATCCAGATCCATATTTCACAATATATGAAGTGTACTGCTTCTGACATCTGGCTTTTGTGTATGGCCAGCTTTACAATATCACCAGACTCAGGAAAAGGCAGGAGAGAGACCACCCGGGGCCTAGAAAAAAATAGAGCCTTAGGCCCCGTACACACGCCCGAGGAACTCGACGTGCCAAACACATCGAGTTCAGTGTTGAAGCCACCGAGGATCTCGGCGAGCCAACTTTCCTCATTGAACAATGAGGAAATAGAGAACATGTTCTCTATTTGGCCCGACGAGTTCCTCGTCGGCTTCCTCGGTGAAAAGTGTACACACGACCGAGTTTCTCGGCAGAATCCAGCTCCGATCGAGTTTCTGGCTGAATTCTGCCGAGAAACTCGGTCGTGTGTACGGGGCCTTAAACAACAAACATTTGCCAAATTTGCACTGGCATGTAAGGGAATTTAAAGTCACACACAATTCCGACCGTCAAGAACGCGGTGTCGTACAACACTACAACAAGCCGAGAAAAATGAAGTTTGATGATTCCGAGCATGCGTCAAATTGATTACGAGCATGCGTGTTTTTTTCGTGCGTCGGAATTGCATACAGGCGATCGGAATTTCCGACAAGAACTTTTCCCGTCTAAAAAATTGAGAACCGACCGGCTCTCAAATTTTTGCCGGCGGAAATTCCGAAAGAAAAAGTCTGATGGAGCCTACACACGACCGGAATTTCCAACCAAAAGCTCACGTCAAACTTTTCTTGTCGGAAATTCCGACCGCGTGTACGCGGCATAAATTATTATGGTCTAAATCATTTGGTTATGTATATTCTTCTTGAGTCTTGGTGTGTTCCATTTCTTTCTTCTAGGTCTCTGCACTAATTCAGTGTGAAGCCTCGTACACACGACCGAGGAACTCGACGGGCGAAACACATCGTTTTCCTCGTCGAGTTCCTTGTTAGGCTGTCGAGGAACTCGACAAGCCAATTTTCTCCATTCCCGTCAAGGAAATAGAGAACTTGCTCTCTTTTTGGCTCGTCGAGTTTCTCAACAGTTTCCTCGACGAAAATGTACACACGACCGGTTTCCTCGGCAAAAAAATATCTCCCAGCAAGTTTCTTGCTGGTTTTTGCCGAGAAACCCAGTCGTGTGTATGAGGCCTGAGACTTTACCTCTGTGCAGGAGGTTGAGCTTTTACTGCCTCCCCAGTTACCCAACTAAAATGTAACATCCAGCTGAAGGGTACTGTACAAATGCTGTGGCCATGAAGCTTTGATTTGCAGCAAGAGCAATTTATAGTTGGCATTCCAAGTTTGACAGGTGCCACCTCCTATCCAATGCACCCATTGGAGTCTAGAAGTCACAGATCACTTTTCCAAGGGTGAGAGCCACAAAAATTCCTATCTGTAGCAACATGAGGTGAAGTTAAAGCGGTCCTCCACCCTAAAGTAGAGTCCCGCTGATCGGAACCCTCCCCCCCTCCGGTGTCACATTTGACACCTTTCAGGGGGGTGCAGACACCTGTCTAAAGACAGGTATTTGCACCCACTTCCGGCCACACGATACGGGCGAAAGACGGGCATTCCGTCACATCCCGTCTGTCGCCCGTTGTGTGCTGGGAACACTCGGCTCCCAGCACACAGCGTGTGAGCCAATCGGCGGGCGCAGCGCGACTCGCGCATGCGCCGTAGGGAACCGGGCAGTGAAGCCGCAGCGCTTCACTTCCTGGTTCCCTCAGCGTGGATGGCGGGGGGAGCAGCAGAGTGACGAGCGATCGCTCGTGCTCTGCTGCGATCGGCGCTGGACTCCAGGACAGGTAAGTGTCCTAATATTAAAAGTCAGCAGCTGCAGTATTTGTAGCTGCTGACTTTTAATATTTTGTTCCCATGGCACATCCGCTTTAAAGGTTTGGTTGGCCAAATTTCAAATTCATTGGCAGCGTCATTGGATCACAAAACGCACAAAATTTCTGATTTTTAAAAGAATATTCTTTCGAAATTCGACCCGTGTATGGCCAGCCTAAGGCCTCGTACACACGTCCGAGAATCTCGTCAGGAAAAAACAGTCGTTTTCCCTGATGAGATTCTTGGCAAGAATCCCTTGCCGCCGGAGTGTACTGACTTTAATTTCAAAAGAACCGCGGTTCTCTTGAAAGGAAAGAACGCTGTGACGTCATCGCATATGACTAGCATGCCTTCGTCACATTCGATTCCGTCGCCGCCACCTTGCTTCACCCTACCTATGCCGTGGAAGCTACCATGCATGCATCTAAAGCCTCGTACACACGACCGAGGAACTCGACGGGCGAAACACATAGTTTTCCTCGTCAAGTTCCTTGTTGGCTGTCGAGGAACTCGACAAGCCAATTTTCTCCATTCCCATCAAGGAAATTGAGAACTTGCTCTCTTTTTGGCTCGTCGAGTTTCTCAACAGTTTCCTCACCGAAAATGTACACACGACCGGTTTCCTCGGCAAAAAAATATCCCCCAGCAAGTTTCTTGCTGGTTCTTGCCGTGAAACTCGGTCGTGTGTACGAGGCCTAAGTCATTTCAAACACACTCTCGGGTTTCTCGTCAGGAAACAGGCCGACAAGAATCTTGACGAGAAAAAAGAGGTTCTCTTTTTTTCTCGTCGAGATTCTGGCCAGATTTCCAGACGAGAAACCTGAATGCCTCGTACACACGAACGGGAATCTCGGCAAGAAGCAGTTTTCTTGCTGGTTTTTGCCGAGAAAACCCGGTCGTGTGTACGAGGCCTAAGACCGAGAAACATTTTTCTTGGCTCGTCGTAGTGTTGTACGTCACCGCATTCTTGATGGTCGGGATTTGGTGTGACTGTGTGTATGCAAGCCAAGCTTGAGCGGAATTCCGTCGGAAAAACTATCCGATTTTTTTTCCAACGGAAAATAAGACAGATTTTTAACCAGAGCAATCCATCTGGAACAATAGTTCGACTTGCCTATCTATTAAGCCTCGTACACACGACCGAGGAACTCGACGGGCGAAACACATTGTTTTCCTCGTCGAGTTCCTTGTTAGGCTGTCGAGGAACTCGACAAGGCAAGTTTCCCCATTCCCGTCGAGGAAAAAGAAGACAAGCCTCGTACACACGACCGAGTTTCTCTACAAAAAAAACAGCAAGAAACTTGCTGGGATTTTTTTTTTGCCGAGGAAACCGGTCGTGTGTACATTTTTCGACGAGGAAACTGTCGAGGATCCCGTCGAGTCAAAAAGAGAGCATGTCTTCTTTTTCCTCGACGGAAATGGAGAAACTTGCCTTGTCGAGTTCCTCGACAGCCTAACAAGGAACTCGACGAGGAAAACGATGTGTTTCGCCCGTCTAGTTCCTTGGTCGTGTGTACGAGGCTACATGCTCTCTTTTTGGCTCGACGGGATCCTCGACAGTTTCCTCGTCGAAAAATGTACACACAACCGGTTTCCTCGACAAAAAAAAAAATCCCAGCAAGTTCCTTGCTAGTTTTTGTCGAGAAACTCGGTCGTGTGTACGAGGCCTTAGAGGTTTATATGAAGGATGTTATTAGGCATTACGACGTCACCCAATTGTTCCAATATTAATAGGATGTGACAGCAATCTAATGCAGATTGGAACTTTTTCTCACTTGGTTGAGGTAGACATTTGGCAATCATTTCCTATTGTCCATTATTTCCTTCTATCACCACCTGCGCAAGGTACAGAATGTATCTCTTATCAAGTAACACCATGGTTACAATAGAAAATTTGACAACCTTACATTGTTATTACAATATCCTGTGAGTTGAGTTTCTTCAATCAAGGCATTTGAGGTCATTGTTAACATAATTCACTAATCTCATTCCCTCTTTAATGTCCTCACCCTATAAGTATAAAAGCGACCCATTACATGTATTCCAGGGCATTAGTTCTACTTTATTATTATTTGATTTCATCACTCAATGATTGGCCCCATCCATATGCCTCGTACACACGACCGGTTTTACCGGCGGGAAAACTGTCATGTTTTCTTTTGGTCGAGAATACCGGCCGTGTGTATGCTCCCTAGCAGCTTTCCCGACAGAAAAACTGCGGGAAACAAAATTAGAACATGTTCTATTTTTTCCCCTCGCGAATCGCATCGTTTTTTTTCCTCGCAGTTTTCCTATGGTGAAACACTGCTGTGGAGCATACACACGGCCGGTTTTCCCGACCAAAGCTCTCAGGCAGTTTTCCTGTCGGGAAAACCGGCCGCGTGTACACAGGGAAAAGTGACCGAGCCGGTGCTCGGTTTTCCCCTCGGGTTTCCCAGCGGTCTTTTGACCACCGAGAAACCCGATCGTGTCTACAAGGCATCATGATTACTGTTGTTATTTTTTGTATTATTTTTGTTATTATTTAATTGTATATATTAACCGCTTCAGGTACACCCTAAAGCAATTTTAACTGCGCAGTTACTGCACAGCATGTTTACCTGGAGCACTTCAGCACTATTATTATGAATTTTGGAGCACTAAGCACTTTATTGGAGGATGGCTGTTCATTGAACGTAACTAATTAATAATGATAATAAATAACAATAATAATAATAAACACTTTTTTTTATTATTATTTTTTTTTTATTATTAAATTGTTCCGTTCCATTTGTTTAGATGCAGCATTCTTTATTTTGGATAATTCGTAACTTTGGATTAATTCGGATTTGTTACGTTCACTAACAGACACATTTAAAAGGAAATTCCAATATCTAGAATTTAATATTAGATATTATTAGTTAGTTATTCTTTAAAATTTTCAGATTTTCTTTCTTTTGGATTTTCGAATTTAGGAATTTTCGAATTTAGGAATTTTCGAATTGCAATCATAACGAACGACCTGAAAAATGAAAAAACAAACAAAAATACAAATGAAACGAAAAACAAAAATTAACAAACATATATATATATATATATATATATATATATATATATATATATATATATATATATATATATATATATATATATATATATATACATATATAATTTAATTGTACATATTAACCGCTTCAGGTCTGCCCTATAGCAATTTTAGCTGCACAGCTACTGCGCAGCATGTTTACTTTGAGCACTTTAGCACTATTATTATGAATTTTGGAGCACCGAGCACTTTATTGGAGGATGGCTGTCCATTGAACGTAACTAATTAATAACAAATAACAATAATAATAATAAAAATGTTTTATTATTATTATTATTTTAATATTTATTATTAATCCATCCCATTCCATTCGTTTAGATAATTTGTAACGTCGGATACATTTGTATTCATTACATTCACTAACAGCCAAATTTTAAAGGAAATTCCAAAACCTATACTTTAATAGTTAGTTATTGGTAATTAGTTAGTTATTCTTTACAATTTTCAGATTTTCTTTCTTATTTTCGGATTTTCGAATTTCTGAATGAAGTAATGAAGAAATTAAATGTATTATTTTTTTATTGAGAATGTTTCATAGCAGAAAGTAAAAAATATATATATATAATATATTTCAAAATTGTCAGTCAATAAAAACCACAGCAGAATACCATTAAAAGAAAGCTCTATTTGTGGGAAAAAAAGGACGTCAATTTTACTTGTGTACAACTTCGCACGACAGCGCAATTGTCAGTTAAATAAAGCAGTGCCGAATCGCAAAAAATGGTCTGGTCAGGAGGAGGGGTAAATCTTTTGGAGGTCAAGTGGTTAACCACTTGCTGACTGCCGCATATACATATACGTTGACAGAATGGCTTGTGTGGGCAAAGCAACGTACCTGTACGTTGCTTTGAAAATCCTGCCGTGCGGGCGCGAGCGTGCCGCCGCAAGCTCCGCGACCCATGGACTCTATGTTCGCCGGCAGTCCGCGATCATGTCACGGAGCTGCAGAATAGGGAGATGCCTTTGTAAACAAGTAATTTCCCTGTTCTGCCTTGCGACAGGACAGTGAGATACTGCTCCCTGTAATCGGGAGCAGTGATCACTGTCGTGTCACTGGTAGCCCAGCCCCCACAGTTAGAATCACTCCCTAGGACACACTTAACCCCTTCCTCGCCCCCTAGTGGTTAACCCCTTCCCTGCCAGTGTCATTTACACAGTAATCACTGATCGCTGTATAAATGACAATGGTCCCAAAATAGCATCAAAAGTGTCCGATGTGTCCACCATAATGTCGCAGCCACGGGCAAATTTTTTTATAAAATAATAACAATAAAAATGCCATAAAACGATCCCCTATTTTGTAGACGCTATAACTTTTGGGAAAACCAATCAATAAATGCTTATTGCAATTTTTTTTTACCAAAAATATGTCGAAGAATACGTATCGGCCTAAACTGAGGGAAATTTTTTTTTGGGTACTGCGTCGCACGACCGCACAATTGTCAGTTAAAGCGACGCAGGTGCCGAATCGCAAAAAGTGCTCTGGTCAGGAAGGGGGCTGAGGAGGAGCACTTGTACGGAGACCCCCTAAAAAGCTGTGCAATATCGGGGGTCTCCCAGTTCAGTTGCAGAATTCTGCTACATTTTCTCTCTTTAAAAAAAAAAACAGACTTTGCCGTCACTGGTGTCTCTGCGTGAAGCAGAGGTGAGATGGCAGGCTTTCAGCATGCTGTGCAATATTTTACTAACACTGTGACTTTTTCTGGAAGTTTGCTGATTGTAGAAAATAAGAGTTCTGTTTCTATAAAACATAAACACAAAACTCTGAATGTGTTTCTTTTTGTGATTCAACTATTTGTTGTTTCCTTTTAAAGTAAACTGTAATTGTTTTGTTTTTTTTTACAACCAAAATGTGATGTTTAGATAGCTTCCTTTTCTGTACACAAACACACATTCCTTGTATAACTAGTAATGCCGCGTACACACAACCATTTTTCATGACGAGAAAAATGCAATTTTCAGCTTTCGGTGATCTCACAATTTGAATGACAATTTGGTGGTATTTAATCACTGTTGGGTTTTTTATTATTTGCGCTATAAGAGAAAAAAGACTGAAAATTCAGTAAAAAAAAAAAAGAATTTTTCTTTGTTTCTGTTATAAAATTTAGCACATTTAGTATTTTTTCTTCATTCTTTTGCATAAATGTGAAAGATGAAATTACGCCGAGTAAATAGATACCCAACATGTCACCCTTCAAAATTGCACACGCTCGTGGAATGGCGCCAAACTTTGCTACTTAAAAATCCCCAGGCAACGTTGCTGGGTATTGTGGGGTATTGCAGAGTAGTGTGGGGTATTGCAGAGTATTGTGGGGTATTGCAGAGTATTGTGGGGTATTGCAGAGTATTGCACAGTATGGGCAGGGATGGCTGAGCAGGGATGGATGGCTGGCTGGATCTGTGACTGCATGTGTCACAGATCCAGCCCACAGCAGCTGCTGCTGCATCCGCTCTCTCCCCCCTCTCCTCTCACACTGTACCGTTCGGTACAGAGAGGGGAGGGAGGAACCGCGTCATCACATGACGCCGGTTTGTTTACAAGTGATCGCTCCGTCATTGGACAGAGCGATCACGTGGTAAACCGCCGCTATCACGGACATTCCCGTGTGCGCGCCCCAGAGGGTGCGCGGGAGCGCGATTCTGGGAGGACGTCCATGGACGTCCTCCCAGAGTTAAGCAACCGCCTTGTAGACATATATCGTCTATAGGGCGGTTGTCAACTGGTTAACCACTTCCCATCCTGTGGCCGACTATTTATGGCCGCAAGGTGGCTCTGATCTGCCGGGAGGCTGTCAATATACGGCCTCTGGCCACGCACCACTGGGGGCGTCACGCTGCGATGTTCGCCAGGCTTGCAATCGGCAGTCACAGAGCCAGGGACGTGGAGCTCTGTGTGTAAAGGGAGAGGAGACCGATGCTGTGTCCCTTGTACACAGGGACAACCATCGGTCACCTCCCCCAGTCAGTCCCCTCCCCCCACAGTAAGAATCACTCCCAGGGTACATATTTAACCCCTTGATGCCCCCTAGTGTTAACCCCTTCCCTGCCAGTCACATTTATACAGTAAACAGTGCATTTTTATAGCGCTGTATAAATGTGAATGGTCCCAAAAATGTGTCAAAAGTGTCCGATATGTCCGCCATAATGTCACAGCCCTGACAAAAATCACAGATCGCCGCCATTACTAGAAAAAAATAATAATAATAAAAAAAAAAAGTAATAATTCTATCCCCTATTTTGTAGGCGTGATAACGTTTGTGCAAACCAATCACTATACGCTTGTTGCGATTTTTTTTTACCAAAAATATGTAGAAGAATATATCGGACTAGACTGAAAAAAAAAAATATTTATTATAGCAAAAAGTAAAAAATATTGTGTTTTTTTCAAAATTGTCGCTATATTTTTGTTTATAGAGCAAAAAATAAAAAAAGCAGAGGTGATCAAATACCACCAAAAAAAACTCTATTTGTGGGAAAAAAGGACGTCAATTTTGTTTGGGAGCCACGTCGCACGACCGCGCAATTGTCATTCAAAGCGTGACAGTGCCGAAAGCTGAAATTTCGCCTGGGCAGGAAGGGAGTATATGTGCCCAGTAAGCAAGTGGTTAAAAACGATCGTGTGTAGGCTCCAGAGCATTTTTCGACGTGAAAAATGGGCATTAAAAATTTAGAACATGTTCTTATTTTTCTCGTTTTTCACATCGTGAAAAACGGTCGCGTGTAGGATTTAACGACGGGAAAAAAAACGTGCATGCTCAGAAGCAAGTTATGAGACCGGAGCGCTCATTCTGGTAAAACTACCGTTTGTAATGGAGATAGCACATTCATCACGCTGTAACAGACTGAAAAGCACGATAGCTAAAAAGCGTGAATCGTCTCTCACCAAACTTTTACTAACGCAAAATCAGCAAAAGCAGCCCCAAGGGTGGCGCCATCCGAATGGAACTTCCCCTTTATAGTGCAGTCGTACGTGTTGTACGTCACCGCGCTTTGTTTGAGCATTTTTTTTTCACGATCGGGTGTAGGCAAGGCAGACTTGACAAGATTCACGTCGAGAAAAACTAACTTTCATGAATAAAAAAAAATGAAAAAGTAAAGTTAGCCCAATTTTTTTATATAATGTAAAAGATGATGTTACGCCGAGTAAATAGATACCAAACATGTCATGCTTTATAATTGCACGCACTTGTGGAATGGCGTTAAACTACGGTACCTAAAAATCTCCATAGGCAACGCTTTATTTTTTTTTTTCAGGTTCGAGTTACAGAGGAGGTCTATGGCTAGAATTATTGGTCTCGCTCTGACGATCGCGGCAATACCTCACATGTGTACTTCCGTATGCGTTATCTTTGCTGGGCGAGCTCCCGGGGACAGGGGCGCTTTAAAAATGTTTTTTTTTTCTTATTTATTTTATTGATTTTTATAATATAAAATTGTGTTTCTAAAAAAAAAAAGAAATGTGATCACTTTTATTGCTGTCACAAGGAATTTAAACATCCCTTGTGACAGTAATAAATGGTGACAGGTACTCTTTATGGAGGACCCCCGATCCCTCATTTGCACTTCAAAGTATTCAGATCACCAAAAATTACGATTCTGAATACTGTGTATTTTTTTTTAATTCGTCGCCATCGGCAGCCGAGTAACCCGGAAGTGACGTCATGACGTTGCTTCCCTTCCCTTTCCATTACTCTACAAATTCTCAAATGTGTGATGTAGGTGCCTTGATCCTTTGAGTTAGTGTAGTCAATTCAATAATATACCAACATATATATTAAAATTAAAACTAACCAATCATATTCTGTAAATTATTCTTCAAGGCCAAGTTCACCATTGTAAAAAAATAAAAATAAATGCACATATTTTTTGCAGAAAGAAGAGAATGGGCTTTTATTATTCTTTTCACAGGAGCCTGTAGTGTAGAGCATTGCACCCACCATTAACCACTTCAGCTCCGGAAGCTTCTTTCTACTGCCCCCTAGTGCTCTCAGGCTTTCACAGCAAATGAAATATGAAATTGACGATCATTAGAACCTGCTTGGTATAAATGGTACAGTAAATCATACACCTAAAGCCTCGTACACACGATCAGTCTATCCGATGAGAACGGTCTGAAGGACCGTTGTCATAGGTTAACCAATGAAGCTGACTGAAGGTCCGTCGCGCCCACACACGATCGTGTCAGAACGCAGTGACGTAAAACACAACGACATGCTGAAAAAAAAAACGAAGTTCAATGCTTCCAAGCATGCGTGGACTTGATTCTGTGTGGATTTTTAACCGATGGTCGTGCCTACAAACGATCGATTTTGACTTGTTTCTAACACAACTATCCGCTATTATTCAACTATCCACCATAGGCATGCGCACAGGGTGTGACAGGTATTCCTGGGCACACCCTAATCATGTTGTAATGTACAGATTTCCCCTGCTGCTTGGATGAAGAAAAAGAGGCAGGGGTAGCTCTGTCCTCAGTCCCTTTCCCAAAGTGAGACAAAAGTTATAATAAAAAAAAATTCTAACACCAATCTCTGCCATACTCTCATCATCCACTGCCCTACTGGCATCATCCACTGCCCTACTGACACCGTCCATTGCTCTACTACCCATATATACACACACGCATAAGTCTTTGAACTTTGGGGTGCACACCCTAATGCAGTAGGCTGCGCACACCTATGCTATCCACATTTACTCGACTTCTAATTTTGGGTGAAGCAAATACCCATAAAGGATAGTCACAAAACAAATTTTATTCTACGGTCGGAATTTTCGACAACAAATGTTCGATGGGAGCTTGTTGTCGAAAATTCTGACCGTGTGTAGGCCCCATCGGACATTTGCTGTCGGAGTTTCCGACAACAAAAATTTGAGAGCTGGTTCTCAAATTTTTCAACAGCAAAACTTGTTCTCAGAAATTCCAATCGTGTGTGGACAATTTCCGACGCACAAAATTCCACGCATGCTCGTAATCAAGTACGAGACGGAAGCGCTCGGTCTGGTAAAACCAGCGTTCGTAATGGAGATAGCACATTTGTCGCGCTGTAACGGACTGAAAAGCACAAGGCTGAACTTCTTCTAACACGACTGGTATTGAACTTCCCTTTTCTAGTGCCGTCGTACGTCTTGTACGTCACCGCGTTCTTGGCGTTCGGAATTTCCGACAACATTTGTGTGACCGTGTGTATGCGAGCCAACATCCGTTGAAAAAAAATCCACGGTTTTGATGTCGGAATTTTCGATCGTCTGTACGCGGCATAAGACTCCAGACTCTCAACAAACACGTCCAGCACTATGTTACATAAATCTCTTCCGTTCTGAGTGTTGGTAATTGAAAGAATCACAGACAATACGAAAAACCTTAGCAAGTGCCTTGAATATGGAATGGTGAACTTCATCTGACCCGGGAGTCATTTCGGAGCTTGAAAAGAGAATGTAAATCCATGAAACTAAGATCACAATTTGTCCGACAGATGTCCTAACCAGAAAGTGAAGATATGTCAAAAGGTATTATTTCAAGAAATGAAAAAAGAGTTAGATATGGATAGTTGCATGGCATTTTTATTATTATTACTTTTTTTTACTAGTAATGGCGGCGATTTGCGATTTTTATCGTGACTGCGACTTTATGGCGGACACATCAGACACTTTTGACACATTTTTGCTATAAAAATGTACTGATTACTGTGAAAATGTCACTGGCAGTGGAGGGGTTAACCACTAGGTGGTGCTGAAGGGGTTAAGCGTGTACTAGGGAGTGCTTCTAACTGTAGGGCAGGGATATGCAATTAGCGGACCTCCAGCTGTTGCAAAACTACAACTCCCATCATGCCTCTGCCTCTGGGTGTCATTCTTGTAGCTGTCAGGCCCGGTACACACAACCAAGTTTCTTGGCAGAATTCAGCCAGAAACTCGATCGGAGCCGTATTCTGCCGAGAAACCCGGCCGCGTGTATACTTTCGGCCGAGGAAACCGACGAGGATCTCGTCGGGCCAAATAGAGAACATGTTCTCTATTTCCTCGTTAGTCAATGGGGAAACTTGGCTCGCCGAGATCCTCGGCGGCTTCACAAGGAACTCGACGAGCAAAACGATGTGTTTTGCTCGTCGAGTTTCTCAGACGTGTGTACGGGGCCTTAGAGTCTTGCTATGCCTCATGGGACTTGTAGTTCTTTAACAGCAGGAGGTCCGCTAATGGCATATCCCCGCTGTAGGGGTTGTGGGCTATGTGTGACAGGACACTGATCACTGCTTCCGATTACAGGAAGCTGGGATCAGTGTCCTGTCACTAGGAAGAACAGGGAAATGCTTGTTTACATCAGCATTTCCCACTTCTTCCTCTCCGTGAGACGATCGCGGGTATCACCGGGGACATCGAGTCCGCGGGACCCGCGGTCAGGTTCACGGAGCTCGCGGCGGGTGCACACGTGTCCACAATGCCGCTTCCTAAAGGGGACGCAAATATACGTCCATCTGCCTGCCTGTGCCATTCTGCCAACGTATATCGCCGTGCGATGGTCGGCAAGCAGTTAACTGCTCATTTTGTTCAGGGGTTTACAGAAATGCTATTCTTACCCGAGAGTGCTTCCCCACATCCTGCGGTGGACTGTCCCTGCCATCCTCACGTTCAGAACTGGCCTATGGGTGCGACGACGTCAGGAACAGTCCATTCACAAGATTGACGATCGTGTGTACACAAAACTCCAAAGTACAAAAACGCATGCTCAGAAGCAATGCTCACCATAACACAACATTAGCAGAAGTTGCTTAAAGGGTGGCGCTAAAAAGCTAAAAAAACACATAGGGGCAGATCCACAAAGAAGTTACACTGGCGTATCTATTGATACGCCGCGTAACTTCTAGTTTGCTCCGGCGTATCTTTGTTTTGTATCCACAAAACAATATACGCCTGAAGCTGTGCTAGATCCCGACTGGCGTATGTCTTAGTATGCCGTCGGATCTAAGGTGCATATTTACGCTGGCCGCTAGGTGGCGTTTCCGTCGATTTCCGCGTGGGGTATGCAAATTAGCTAGATACGGCGATCCATGAACCTACGTCCGGCCGGCGCATTTTTTTATGTTGTCTCCGTAAGGTTTTTTTTGGCGTATAGTTACCCCTGCTATATGAGGCGTATCCTATGTTAAGTATGGCCGTCGTTCCCGCGTTGAAATTTGAAAATTTTACGTCGTTTGCGTAAGTCGTTCGCGAATAGGGCTTTGTGTAGAATGACGTTCACGTCGTAAGCATTGGCTTGTTGCGGGTTAATTTCGAGCATGCGCCGTTCAGAAAAAACGTCATTTACGTCAGATCAAGACGTATTAACATAAAACACGCCGCCATCTCACCAATTTGAATTGCGCGCCCTTACGCCAACACAGATACACTACGCCGCCGTAACTTACCGTGTAAATTCTTTGAGAATACGGGAAATACGCTGTAAGTTACGGCGGCGTAGTGTATCTGAGATACACTACGCCGGCCGGAAAGAAGCGCCGCGCTTCGTGGATCTGGCCCCTAGTTTTGTGTTTGTTGGCCGACAATTCTTTGCCATTTGTATGCAAGACAAGTTCATGGCCAACGCCCTTCGAAGAAAAGTCCAGGCTTTGTCCACTGAAAATCTGATCGTGTGTGTACGAGTCTTAAGGGTGTAGTTACACTCATTATTGGAGCTGGGACTCACGCTGAACACTACCAGTGCCAACACTAGGCGTTAGGAGCAGAGGAATTTTTTTTTTATCTTTAAGAAAAACTCAAGCTGAGGCTATGAATATATACGCCCTGCATAGACTCTCTGTAATAACATGACAACGCGTTATTAAACCCGGAGAGTTGTGACACTTTCTACAGCACAGATGGAGACTCGAGATAACAGCTTCTCCCACATGGACTCATTTACATTGCAGAGCTTCCAATCCCATCAGGTGTCGCAGCGTATAATTCTTCAGAATGTGTCACATTTATGACGCCGAATAAAGACAACCGGAAAAATTATGCATCTATACATTATCCGGATAAAAGAAAAATTCTGCTTACGTGCGGGAAACTAACTCGGCGTGACGTTCTGGAAGCAAAAAAAAGGGCGATAAAACACGATCCGCATTTGTTTAACCCCTTGGGTCCCAACTAATTGAGGGCTTTGAAACCACTTCAACCACCGAGGCTCTTTCTGCGATTTGGTGTTTACAAGTTAAAACATATTTTCTTTGCTAGAAAATTACTTAGATCCCCCAAACATTTTATATATATATATATGACTGGTGTGGCCGCTTGGATTGGCTACAGTGGGGAGAGGTAAGGGGCCGCACCTTTGGGGGTGGGAGTGGCGCATGCATAAAATTAGATTAGATTTGTTTTTGCAATTATTCCATTTTATTTACTTGTATTGTGACACATACTGTATATGTATGTTTTTTGTATTTTTTTAGAAGGCTTGTACCTCCTATTTGAACAGTTTCCCTTTGAAGAAGCCCGAATCAAGGGCGAAACATGTCGGGAACACATTCCATCCGACTGTCCTATTAATTACTATTTTTGGACTACCACTCTCCATTTATCCATTTGTATTTGTGTTTTTATTTTGTTGTTTAAAATAATAATATTTTAATATAATCTATTTGATATATCGTATTTGTGCACCTAAAAATCCCATTCTTTCCGCCATTGGGGATTTGGTGCTATACACACTAGTTGGGTTATCCACAACCACAAAACGAGTATTATATATATATATATATAAATTATATATATATATATACACAGTACAGACCAAAAGTTTGGACACACCTTCTCATTCAAAGAGTTGGTCGGTGGGAAGACCTGTTTGCTGGCACTTGTTGTACACCGGGTACAGTTCTCCTCCACTTCTTTGCATATATATATATATATCTACTGATACGCCGGCATACTT
This sequence comes from Rana temporaria, assembly GCF_905171775.1. Classification (NCBI taxonomy): domain Eukaryota; kingdom Metazoa; phylum Chordata; class Amphibia; order Anura; family Ranidae; genus Rana; species Rana temporaria. The sequence goes on from NC_053501.1 coordinate 11,892,033, forward strand.
TCAAATTTCCCGCGTCGTATCTTTGTTTTGAATCCTCAAACCAAGATACGACGGCTTCTGGGTTAGATCCGACAGGCGTACGGCTTCGTACGCCTTCGGATCTTAGATGCAATACTTCGGCGTCCGCTGGGTGGAGTTCCCGTCGTTTTCCGCGTCGATTATGCAAATTAGCTATTTCCAACGATCCACGAACGTACGAGCGGCCGTCGCATTCTGTTACGTCATCTCTAGTCAGCTTTTTCCGGGGTATAGTTAAAGCTGCTGTTTTGTGGCGTATAGTTAAACCTGCCATCGTTCCCGCGTTTAATTAGAATTTTTTTTTTCTTTGCGCAAGTCGTCCGTGAATCGGGATGGACGTAATTTATGTCCACGTCCAAAAAAATGACGTTCTTGCAACGTCATTTAGCGCAATGCACGGCGGGAAATTTAGGGACGGCGCATGCGCAGTTCGTTCAGTGCGGGGACGCGCTTCATTTAAATGAAACACGCCCCCCTACTCGCCGATTTGAATTAGGCGCCGTTACACCGCAAGAGATACACTACGCCGCCGTAACTTACGGCACAAATTCTTCCAGGATTCAAAACTAAGGCTGGGTTCACACTACTACACTACTTTCATCCTACTTTGCTCTGCTACATTGGTCCTACATTTATCCTACATTGATCCTACATCCATCCTACTTTCATGAACAGGATACTACTTTGGTCCGACTTCAATGATATTCAATGGGCCTGAAGTAGGATCAATGTAGGACCAAAAGTAGTACAGGGAGCATTTTCAAAGTCGGACCGACTTGTGTAGGACGCTACAAGACGCTCTCATAGGGAAACATTGAACACAGAGCAAAGTAGGATGAAAGTAGTGTAGTAGTGTGAACCCAGCCTTAAGAAGTAAGTTATGGCGGCGTAGCGTATATCAGATACGTTGCGCCAGGGCAGATCCTTGTGGATCTGCCCCAAAAATGCCAGTCGTTGCAATACTTTTGTCACACCGTATTTGCACAGCGGTCTTACAAGCGCACTTCTTTTGGAAAAAAATAAAGATTTTTTAATAAATCATAATAATCATATAACACCAACATTTTACTCAGTTCTTTACATTTTATATAATATTATCATTATTATAATACATTATTGGTGTTATTATTATTATTATTATTATTATTATTATTATTGTTATTCTTCTTTTTCTTCTTCTTCTTCTTCTTATTAATAACTAATTTACTACTTTATTATTTTTTATGGCATAATCGTATAACACCAACATTTTACGCAGTGCTTTACATTTTATATAATATTGTCATCATTATAATACATTATTAGTATTATTTTTATGTTTTACAGATATTTATTTTGCCCTGACATACATTTGAGCATTACCCACTGAGAGAGTAATCTCAGTACAGAGCTTGTAGTATATTTGCAGGGAGAACACATCATCACAGGTCTGCTGAGAATGGGGATTAGATAGCTGTGAAAATAGAAGTATACAAAAAAAAAAAAAAGAAAAAAGAAGCCTATCGCTGGGGTTTTGTAAATCACGTTTCATGTATCCCTTGGAGAATCTGTAGATTGCATTACCCCCCCCCCCCCCCCATCCATATGCATAGCAGCAGTATCTGATCAGAGAGATAGAAAAGCCAGCGTCATTCCTTATAGAGAGTGTTATCTGAGGATATCAGCGCCATGCCCACATCTCACATTAAATATGTATTTATTTACTATGGAAAAGGCATATATATTGCATGACAAGCGCGCCCTCCCAATATTTATCTTTATTTCCCTGCAGAGAAAATTAGAAAGAGCAAGCAAAAATGCAAAACAGATTCAACTTTTTTTTTTTTTTTTAAGTAAATTACATTGTGTTATTATGCAAATGAACTCCAGATAGATTATTAAACAATACATTTTATAAAGCGCGCTCGCTTCGCCGGTGATGAACAGTCATTGCGCCACTTTGTTTTGCAGTTAAAGAGCAACCTCCAGGCAAAGAGGAAAATCACTCATTGGACGGCTAATGCTGTGCCGGGGATGCTGGAACCATTCCGAAATATAAAAGTCCATTCAACTTACCTTTATTTATTTGTTTTCTTTCTATCAACCACTTAAAGCGGAGTTCCAACCACAATTAGCATTTTTTAAATGTATGTCCTTTCATCCTGCGTTTTTATAATATAAATCCAGTCACTTGCTATTTTACAATCCGCCGCCGATCCGCATAGATATTCAAAAAAGATAGTTTATAAAACTATATCTACACCATTGCCATTTTGCTTGTGGCCATTGTGAAGCCTACAAGCACTTACTTCCTGGAAGTCTTGGATGGGGAGTGATAATTGGACAGCGCACTGCATCCTGGGAAATGATGACACACATTTCCCAGGAGCATTAGAGGGAGATGATGTCAGGATCCTAGGTGGTTTCAAAGGCAGATTTCGTGGGACCGCATAGCAACAGGCATTTCCAGATGAGTAAAAAAAACAAAATTTTTCTTTTTTAGTCGTAAGCTAAAGGTTAAAGCAAAATAGTTTTTTTGATGGAACCTCCACTTTAAGGACCGAGCCTCATTCTGAGGTTTGTTGTTTACAAGTTAAAAACTTTTTTTTTTTTTTGCTCGAAAATTACTTAGAACCCCTAAACATTATGGGCCAGATCCACGTACCTCCGCGCATTTTTCCGTCCGTAACTTTTAGCGTATTTTCCGTATCCTAAAAGAATTTGCGCCGTAAGTTAAGGCGGCGTAGTGTAACTGTGTCAGCGTAAGGGCGCGCAATTCAAATGGATGAGATGGGGGCGTGTTTTATGGTAATTCCTATTGACCCCACGTAATTGACGTTTTTTTGAACGGCGCATGCGCCGTCCGTGGGGGTATCCCAGTGCGCATGCTCGAAATTAACCCGCAACAAGCCAATGCTTTTGACGTGAACGTAATTCTACGCAAAGCCCTATTCGCGAACGTTTTACGCAAACGACAGAAAATTCGACGCTGGCCCGACGTCCATACTTAACATTGCGTACACCTCATAGAGCAGGGGTACCTATACGCCGAAAAAAGCCTTACGAAAACTACGTAAACAAATGCGCCGGCCGGACGTACGTTTGTGGATCGCCGTATCTAGCTCATTTGCCCACGGCTGGGCACTTAAAGGGCAACTTACCTGTACATGCTTGTGCCCAGCCGTGCCATTCTGCTGACGTATATCGTATAACGGCGTTAGGTGGTCCACAAGTGGTTAAAAAATAATGCCTGTCCCAGGCTAGTGCATGAGATATGTAAATAGCCTGTCGTTCACAGCAAGGGGGGAAGAACGGACAAAAGTTTTCTCCTGTTTGTCCGTTTATCTCACTGAAAAAAAAGAAGAGGATTGCTCAGAGCTGGATTAACTCTTTGTGGCAAGACTGGGCACAGATGATAGGAAATCTTATATATATTATATTATATATATACTGTGACAGCAAAAAAAAAAGAAGAATTTTGGGTTTACATCCACTTTAACTGTTAAACATAATCATAGGATAGATGCAATATATGGATCAGCTGGGACTTGTAGTGTGCCAACTCACAATATGGTCTTGTCACAGCCGGCTACAGAATCCAATTAACCCCATTCGGTAATTTACTGGCTGGAGGATTTCGAATTGGTGAAAATGAACCCGGAACTCCGTTTGTGAAATTCAAGAGAAGCCGTTAGAACCAAAAGGTAAAAGAAAATATAATTATTATTTTTTTTTTGTCTGAGGCTGGACCGAGCCTTTTAGGCTGGCGTCCAGGTAATGAATCGTGGAGAAGAAGAAGTAGGCACGTAGACAGCGCTAGGGGAGGAAATGGCCAAACTGTGCGAAAATGTTTTTTCTGCTGCATCGGCAATGTGATGGATGCTAAAAGCCGGATTGTCACCGAGACAGCAGAGCTAAAATGCTACGGCTGCAGCTTTCCTGAGCCAAGCGATCAAGTAAAGGGAGAGGAGGTCATTAACGAGTGATTGATTAGTCTTTTATGCACAGATTTAAGCACATTTGGGCTCAAATGTTCAAGAAGGATAACTAACATGACCCAGGATGATTTGGTGAAGATAAATATATAGATATCCTTTTTTTTCTTCCAACTTGTCTAAAAAAAAAAAAAATTATAATAAGGAAAACAGATTAGGTAGATAACTTGCACTTATGGGTTTTACCTTCATTTTTGTGCCATTCTCTTTGTTTAACCGCTTGCTTACTGGGCACTTAAACCCCCCTCCTGCCCAGATCAATTTTCAGTTTTCAGCGCTCTCACTCTTTGAACGACAATTGCGCGGTCATACAACACTGTACCCAAATTACATTTTATAATGTCTTCCCCACAAATAGAGCTTTCTTTTGGTGGTATTTGATCACCTTGGCAAGTTTTATTTTTTGTTATTAAAAATTAAAAAGCCAGAATAAAAAAAAAAATACAAAACCGTTTACCGTATTTATCGGCGTATACCACACACTTTTTTGCCCTGAAAATCAGGGAAAAATCGTGGGTGCGTGGTATACGCCGATACCCGCTTTCCCGCGCCGAGTTTGAATACTGCGCCGACATATACCGAGCGCAGTACACTCGTGTATTGTCGGGCAGTCTCGGGTCCTCTCGCGCTGACGTCCTGGACGTACAGGACGTCAGCGCGAGAGTTGCCGAGCCTGCCCGACGATACACGAGTGTAATGCGCTCTGTATATGTCGGCGCAGTATTCAAACTCGGCGCGGGAAACAAGCGGGGAGGATGCGAGGACGCCACAGAAGGACGCACGAAGAGGACACCCGAAGCCGCAGACGGACGCGACGAGGCCGCCGATGGACGCCGCGCAAGACACCAAAACTGTAAGTACAAAAAAACTTTTTTCCACAGGAATTCGGGGCATCTTTAGGGGTGCGCGCTATACGCGGGAGCGCGCTATACCCCGATAAATATGGTATATATATTTTGTTATAAAATTTAGCAAACGGGTAATTTTTCTCCTTCATTGATCTACGCTGATGAGGCTGCACTGATGGGCACCGATAGGCGGCATGGATGGGCTGCACTGATGGGCACCGATGGGCTGCACTGATGGGCACCGATGGGCTGCACTGATGGGCACCAATAAGGCGGCACTGGTGGGCACTGAGAGGTGAAACTGAGAGGTGGCACTGTTGGGTGGCACTGAAGGGCATTGATAGGTGGCACTGGTGGGCACTGAGAATTGGCACTGATAGGTGGCATTGATAGGTGGCACTGATAGGTGGCAGTGATGGGCACTGATGGGTGGCAATGATGGGCACTGATCAGCACTGGTAGATGACATTGATAGGCAGCACTGCTAGGTGGCACTGATGAGGCACTGACTGGCACCACTGGTGGGCATTGATAGGTGGCAGTGATGTGCATTGATAGGCTGTACTGATTGACACTGACAGGTGGCACTGGTGGTCACTGGCAGGCAGTACTTGTGTGCACTAATGAGGCTGATGTGCCTCTTCCACTGGGGACCAATGTCCCTTACACAGGAGCCGGTGATCGGCTTTTTTTTCTTCTTACGCTATCAGCGCGAGGAGAAAATTCTTGCCAAGAATCTCGTCAGGAAAAACAACGTTTTTTTTTCCTGACGAGATTCTGGGCCGTGTGTACAGGGCTTAATACATACCTCAGAAACCTTCTTAAATTGCAACAATGACCTTCCATATACTGCAAATTGAAGTTAGTGACTTAGCTAATATCTCCAGTGATGAAAATTGGAATCACCTTGTAATACCTTATAGGAGCCTTTGGTTGGTCATACCCCCCCCCCCCCATATTATGGCAAAGTATATTCTAATATGGGGGCGGTACCTAAAGTAGAAAATAAAAACTCACTTTGCATGTTCATTGACCACAGGCTTCTGCAAAGTAGAGCCAATTCGACTTATTATACTACCAGTGGGCCAGATTCAGGTACAATTACGTTACGCTGCGGCGGCGTAACGTATACCATTTACGTTACACCGCCGCAGGTTTACAGCATAAGTGCCTGATTCACCAAGCTCTTACCTGTAAACTTGCGGCGGTGTAACGTAAATCCGCTCGGCGCAAGCCCGCCTAACTCAAATGGGGCGGGCACCATTTAAATTAGGCGTGTTCCCGCGCCGAACGTACTGCGCATGCTCCGTCCGTCAAATTACCCGACGTGCATTGCGCTAAATGACGTCGCAAGGACGTCATTGGTTTCGACGTTAACGTAAATGGCGTCCAGCGCCATTCACGGACGACTTACTAAAACGACGTGAAATGTAAAATGTTGCCGCAGGAACGACGGCCATACTTAACATGGGTTACACCACCTAGAGGGAAGCCTTAGTTTTACGCGGCGTATCTCGACGGAAACGATGTAGATTTAGAGCGATGGGTAAAGCGTACGGTCGTGAATCGCCGTAACTAGTCATTTGCATATTCTACGCCGACCGCAATGGAATCGCCACCTAGCGGCCGGCCTAGAATTGCATCCTAAGATCCGACGGTGTAGGTCAATTACACCTGTCGGATCTTAGGGCTATCTATGCGGAACTGATTCTATGAATCAGCCGCATAGTTACGACGGGCGGATCACAGAGATACAACGGCGTATCAGTAGATACGCCGTTGTATCTCTTTTGTGAATCTGGCCCTGTATCCTTTTGCCTTTTTTTACCTGGTATAGGCAGTTTGTATTTTCCTTCTAATACTAAGGCACATACTTATATTGGCATTATCTAAGAGTATTGAATTAAAAAGTAAAGATAAAGTAACTCCAAATCACCATACATCATTTATAGATATTTATACATATTTTATAGCTTGCGCAGCAAAAAATTGGCTAAATTGTGCCGGCTAAGCATCCTAATACACAGGAGGAACTTGGCATCCATAATTTAGAGGAGTGGACTGATAGCAATTATAATAGTCCGGCTTTAATCCACTGAGAGGAGGAAAATATTTTAGAAAAATGAGATGAGCATATTTACAGCAAAATACATATCTCTTAACGACAAACAATAATATTATGCCAGAAACACATTTTCTAGTGCCATGGTTATTTTAAACTGTTGCTGTTTCATATTTTCATGATATCATTAAAGTGGGGTTCTAGGCATTATTTTATTGTGAACACAGCATCTCCCCGCAGGGATGTATTTCCAAGGGAGGGGGCGAGCACGCTGACTAACCCCCAGCCAGAACGGCTCGGATGATGGTGGAAAGCTTACTGAGGAGGAACCGGAATTGAGAAATTCAGACAAAGAAAAAAAAACATTTAGAAGGGAAATCGAAGGAAAAGGTAATTGAATCAACAATGCACTAGCTTAACCACTTAAGACCCGGACCAATATGCAGACCAGGCCCCTTTTTGCGATTCGGCACTGCGGGGGCGGGGCTGGACGTGTAACTTCATTGATCGCCTTTCCCTATATCAGGGAACAGACGATCGATGACAGCGCCACTGTGAAGAACTGGGAAGGTGTGTTTACACACACCTCTCCCCGTTCTTCAGCTCCTGTGACCGATCGTGGGACTCCGGTGGCGATCGGGTCTGTGGATCCCGCGGCCACGGTCACGGAGCTTCGGACCGGGTCGCGACCCACGGCTGGGCATTTAACAATCACGTACAGGTACGCGATTGTGCCCAGTCGTGCCATTCTGCCGGCGTATATCGGTGTTAGGCGGTCCTTAAGTGGTTAAAAGGAACCTATTTAGAAAATAAAAAACAAACCTTTACAACCCCTTTAAAGCCCCTTTCACACTGAGGCGTTTTTTGGGCGTTATTCAAGCATTTTTCGACGCATGACGCAGGGATACTCGATCACGGACGAGGAGGAGGCGGGGCTTTGTTACAATGGACACAGCATGACACAGGGATACTCGATCACGGACGAGGAGGAGGCGGGGCTTTGTTACAATGGACACAGCATGACACAGGGTACTCGATCACGGACGAGGAGGAGGCGGGGCTTTGTTACAATGGACACAGCATGACACAGGGTACTCGATCACGGACGAGGACGAGACAGGGCTTTGTTACAATGGACACAGCATGACACAGGGAAACTCGATCACGGACGAGTAGGAGGCGGGGCTTTGTTACAATGGACACAGCATGACACAGGGATACTCGATCATGGACTAGGAGGAGGCGTGGCTTTGTTACAATGGACACAGCATGACACAGGGATACTCGATCACGGACGAGGAGGAGGCGGGGCTTTGTTACAATGGACACAGCATAACACAGGGATACTCGATCACGGACGAGGATGAGGCGGGGCTTTGTCACAATGGACACAGCATGACACAGGGATACTCAATCACGGATGAGGAGGAGGTGGGGCTTTGTTACAATGGACACAGTATGACACAGGGATACTCGATCATGGACTAGGAGGAGGCGGGGCTTTGTTACAATGGACACAGCATGACACAGGGATACTCGATCATGGATGAGGAGGAGGCGGGGCTTTGTTACAATGGACACAGCATGACACAGGGATACTCGATCATGGACGAGGACGAGGCGGGGCTTTGTTACAATGGACACAGCATGACACAGGGATACTCGATCACGGACGAGGACGAGGCGGGGCTTTGTTACAATGGACACAGCATGATGCAGGGATACTCGATCACGGACGAGGAGGAGGCGGGGCCTTGTTACAATGGACACAGCATGGCGCAGGGATACTCGATCACGGACGAGGAGGAGGCGGGGCCTTGTTACAATGGACACAGCATGACACAGGGATACTCGATCACGGACGAGGAGGTGGCGGGGCTTTGTTACAATGGACACAGCATGAAGCAGGGATACTCGATCACGGATGAGGAGGAAGAGGCAGGCTTTGTTACAATGGACACAGCATGACGCAGGGATACTTGATCATGGACGAGGAGGAGGCGGGGCTTTGTTACAATGGACACAGCATGACGCAGGGATACTCGATCACGGATGAGGAGGAGGCTGGGCTTTGTTACAATGGACACAGCATGACGCAGGGATACTTGATCACGGACGAGGACGAGGCGGGGCTTTGTTACAATGGACACAGCATGACGCAGGGATACTCGATCACGGACGAGGAGGAGGCGGGGCCTTGTTACAATGGACACAGCATGACACAGGGATACTAGATCACGGACGAGGGACGAGGCGGGGCTTTGTTACAATGGACACAGCATGACGCAGGGACACTCGATCACGGACGAGGAGGAGGCAGGGCTTTGTTACAATGGACACAGCATGACGCAGGGACACTCGATCACGGACGAGGACGAGGCGGGGCTTTCTTACAATGGACGCAGCATGACACAGGGATACTCGATCACGGACGAGGAGGAGGCGGGGCTTTGTTACAATGGACACAGCATGACGCAGGGATACTCGATCACGGACGAGGAGGAGGCGGGGCTTTGTTACAATGGACACAGCATGACGCAGGGACACTCGATCACGGACGAGGAGGAGGCGGGGCTTTCTTACAATGGACGCAGCATGACACAGGGATACTCGATCACGGACGAGGAGGAGGCGGGGCTTTGTTACAATGGACACAGCATGACGCAGGGATACTCGATCACGGACGAGGAGGAGGCGGGGGGCTTTGTTACAATGGACACAGCATGACACAGGGATACTCAAGTATAAGCCAAGGGGGGCTTTTTCAGCATCAAAAAATGTGCTGAAAAAGTCGGCTTATACTCAAGTATATAGGATATACATATATCACACTCCCTTGGTAATATTAAATACTAGTATTACATGGGAATATTATTTTATTTCTCATGATTTTGCCGCCCCTAGTAGTTATATGTGTGTGAGGCTTTTTCTAATTATTCGTATTCTTTTAGGGCAAAATTCCTTCGTCTTTACCTGATTTGGGAATAGAGTAAAGTGTCTGGAAGAGGGGAATGTAGTGGACAATCTCATTTTATCCTTGCTTTTACAAGATCCCCCAGGAAAGCTCATGAAACGTCTGTGTATATACTATTGATGTATGCCCCGGGAGATTGATAAGAGACAGATAGTTATCTATGTATGAGAAAAAAAAAAGGAGAAAAGAAGCACTTGGTGCTCTGAGCAATGGAAGGTCGTTAATAGCCTCCCTAGGGGTCTGCGCTTTTCAATACTGTGCATTAATGATGTTAAATCCACTGTAGCTGGAAAGCTTATTACATTTGCTGATGAGACAAAATTGGCTGCAAATGTCGACGCAGCACAAGAAGGAAGGAAATAGCTGCAGGGAGACAGCCAGACTTAAATTAGGACTGTGTGGACTGAAGGGAGAAGAAAAACTGGAGTCAAACTAGTTTGAACAAATGGACTGGATTAAGGCCTGACGTCCGGTGTCACGACCCACATGGAAGACAACTCTCAAGAGTATAGGGAGAGAGAGAACAAATGCAATGCCCAACACCGGATGCACAGAAAATGGACATTAAGTTAAAGTGATACTAAAGAGAGAAGTGGTAATTGCCATAATTCATTCATATACTGTAAATCACACTATATTGTCAAAAGTATTGGGACGCCTGCCTTTACACGCACATGTAGCCAGATTCACGTAGACGTGCCTAACGTTAGGCAGGCGTAGCGTATCTCATATACGCTACACCGCCGTAAGTTAGAGAGGCAAGTGCTGTATTCACAAAGCACTTGCGTCCCTAGGTTACGGCGGCATAGCGTAAATGTGCCGACGTAAGCGCGCCTAATTCAAATTGGGAAGAGGTAGGCGTGTTTTATGCCAATAAGGCATGACCCCACGTAATTGACGTTTTGAACGTACGGCGCATGCGCCGTCCGTGGACATAACCCAGTGCGCATGCTCCAAATTACGCCGCAAAGACTCATTTTTTTTGACGTGAACGTAAATTACGGCCAGCCCCATTCACGGACGACTTACGCAAACTACGTAAAAACTCAACGCGGTTCCGACGTCCATACTTAACATTGGCTGCGCCCCCTTTTTTTTGTGGTTTATCTTTACGCCTGAAAACGCCTTATGTAAACGGTGTATCTTTACTGCAACGGGCAAGCGTACGTTCGTGAATAGGCGTATCTCGCTTATTTACGCATTCTAGGCGTAAATCAGCGGACATGCCTCTAGCAACCAGCGTAAATAGTCAGCTAAGATACGACGGCGCAGGCGGTCGTATCTTAGCAACATTTAAGCATATCTCAATTTGAGAATACGCTTAAATATACGACGGCACAGATTCGGAGTTACGACGGCGATACGCCGGCGTAACTCTACCTGAATCTGGCTAATGGACTTTAAAGGCATCCCAGTCTTAGTCCGTAGGGTTAAATTTTGAGTCGGCCCACCCTTTGCAGCTATAACAGCTTCAACTCTTCTGGGAAGGCCGTCCACAAGGTTTAGGAGTGTGTCTATGGGAATGTTTGACCATTCTTCCAGAAGTGCATTTGTGAGGTCAGGCGCTGATGTTGGACAAGAAGGTCTGGCTTGCAGTCTCTACTCTAATTCACCCCAAAGGTATTGTAGGGGGTTGATGTCAGGATTCTGTGCAAGCCAGTAAAGTTCCTCCACCCCGCTCATCCATGTCTTTATGGACCTTGCTTTGTGCTCTGGTGTGCAGTCATATTGGAACAGGAAGGGGCCGTCTCCAAACTGTTCCCACAAAGTTGGGGTCATGAAATTGTCCAAAATGTCTTGGTATGCTGACACCTTAAGAGTTTCATTCACTGGAACTAAGAGGCCAAGTCCAACCCCTGAAAAACAATCCCACACCATAATCCCCCCTCCACCAAATGGTTTGGACCAGTGCACAACACAGGGATTCTAATCCCTCTCTACTCTATCCAAGAGAAAACATTTTCCCTTCATTTATATTTTAGGGATAGGATACAGTCAAGTCTATTTACAGATCCATTACATCCAGCATATTTCCGACATCTACAGTATGCTGGTTTTTTTTTGTCGTACATACCGTTTTATTGTTATTTCCCCCCCGGCTTCGGGTTCTGGCTCCCGCGGGAGTGGGCGTTCCTATTCAGAGGTTAGATGATTGACGTCTGGTGAAAAACTTCCCCTGGCGCATAAGGCGCGTCACCAGTTTTCCGTAAGTAGCTGACCTGCGAGTCGGCTTTATACGGCGCCTGCGCCCGCCGTGTAGAGCTGACTGCGCAGGCGCCATATACAGCCGACTCGCAGGTTGGCTAGTTACGGAAAACTGGTGATGCGCCAGGGGAAGTTTTTCAACAGACGTCAATCATCTAACCTCTGAATAGGAACGCCCACTCCCGCGGGAGCCAGAACCCGGAAGCCGGGGGGAAAATAACAATAAAACGGTATGTACGGAAAAAAAAAACAGCATACTGTTGATGTCGGAAGTATGCTGGATGTCATGGTATATAGATGTTTTTTAGGGTGAATCTCCGCTTTAAGCCCTGATGAGGTGTGTTCTGGCCACTGAGATGACTTGGTTCTTTTGCATACCCATCTACTTATTTTTGTATTGGAATAAACTTGTCCCTTGACTTTAGACTCATGGTATAAGTAAAGAGGAAGAACCCCCCAAGATTGGGACTTTTAAGGCAATACCAAGTATTGTATGAATGAAAATTTATTAACAAAATATACAAAATATTCAAAATTACAATGATAAAAACATGGATGATGTAAAAATACGTAGATGCCCACAAGGAAGTCCAGAGGTCCCAACGTGTTTTGGGACGCTGTTTGTCCCTTCGTCAGGGGCTGCCAGAGCGGGCAATCAGACAAGCCGGGGTCAGGAAACCAGAAGTCAGCGTAGTCAGGAGGAAAAATCAGGAACAGGACTCCAAAGGGAAGTGAAAATAAAGAAGAAAACAAGGTTCCTCTCCAGGAGTATTTTAGTCAGTGTTATACGAGGTGTCTGGATTTTGGGATGGCCATTTCTACATATGAAAGGGTCCCTGCAGTTCCTTTGGTTTGTTATGCAACTAAATCAATTTGAATTGGAAGCACTATACCATGAGTCTATTAATTAAAAGATGAACATCAACAAAGACCTATATATCTGCCAACATCCCTAGGGTCAAAGTAAAGAGGAAGAACCCCCCAAGATTGTGACTTTTAACCACTTGAGATCCGAGGACGTCCATGGACGTCCTCGGCTTTGTGCGGTGATATCTGAATGATGCTTGCAGCTACAGGCATCATTCAGATATCAACGTCTTCAGCTGGCGATTCTGTGCACATAAGAACGATCATAGCGGCGGTTCCACCGCTTGATCGTTCTTATAGGCGGTGGGAGGGGACATCTCCCCCTCCCGCCGCCATCCGGTGCTTCTCCGGGGTCTCCCGTGCCATCGGGGGCCCGGAGAGCGAATTGGCTGGCGTTCGTTGGAAAAGCATAGAGATGACTGGCGACCAGATGGTCACCAGTCATCTCTATGACCGTCGGAGGTCCGGGCGCGACGTTATGACGTCACGCCCGGTACACGGAAGTAAACAAGGCCGCAATCGTGGCTGTTGGCATTAGATCGGTGAATTTTTTTCACCGATCTAATGCTTGTAAGCCTGGAGGAGAGATGTGGGGTCTTATTGACCCCACATGTCTCCATTAGGAGGACTTGTCACAGTGATTCCTATTACAAGGGATGTTTACATTCCTTGTAATAGGAAATAAAAGTGATAAAAAAAAAAATATGTAAAATAAATTGTTAAAATTAAAAAATGAAGTAAAATAAAAATAAAATATATATATATTTTTTTAAAACGCCCCTGTCCGGTAGCTCGCGCTTAGAAGTGAACTTGCATGCAAGTCCCGCCCACATATGTAAACGCCCTTCAAACCCCACATGTGAGGTATCGTCGCGTGCATTAGAGCGTGTGCAACAATTCTAGTACTAGACCTCCTCTGTAACTCGAAAATAGTAACCTGTAAAAAAAATTAAAGTGTCACCTATGGAGATATTTAAGTATTGAAGTTCGGCGCCATTCCATGAGTGCCTGCAATATTAAAGTGTGACATGTTAGGTATCTATTTACTCAGCGTAACATCATCTTTCACATTATACAAAAAAATTGGGCTAACTTTACTGTTTTGTTATTTTTTAATCCATGAAACCTTTTTTTTTCCCAAAAAAAGGGCATTTAAACATTTATTGCGCAAATACCGTGTGAGAAAAAAAGTTACAATGTCCGCCATTTTATTCCCTAGGGTGTCTGCTAAAAAAAAATGTATATAATGTTTGGGGGTTCTGATTAATTTTCTAGGGAAAAATTGAGATTTTTACATGAAGGAGAAAAGTGCCAAAATAGGCCCGGATGTCAAGTGGTTAAGGCAATAACAAGTATTGTATGAATGAAAATGTATTAACAAAATATACAAAATATACAAAATTACAATGACAAAAACATGGATGATGTAAAAATACGTAGATGCCCACAAGGAAGTCCAGAGGGTCCGACGCGTTTCGGGGCGCTGTTTGTCTCTTCGTCAGGGGCTAGTATCCAGACCAGGGTCACACTGTACAATAAAATACAAAATCATATTAAACAAACTATACATACCAATGTTAATCGTCAGCACAAAATGGTCAACAGAGACATAATCATCACACAGTATGTGTTCCTGTGTCCTAGTGGCGCAGGTTACACCTCCGTGCTGCTACCTCTGTGGATTTGTCGATCCAACCAGGAACTTTCATGATGATGTATTTGGGTATGATTTTCATACTGTGTGATGACAAACACAAAGGGATTTCTTCTGAATAACAGAAGGTAGGAATCTGCAACAAAAGTTGGTATAATTCTTGCAATGTACATAGATCACCCAGGAGGGAATGTTTTTTTTTTTTTCTCAACAAAAGTGGAGTTACGCTTTAAGCTCAGGACACTGAAGAAGAACACTGTGTACACGCCCACATGTGTGTGGCTCTATACTCATGTGGGCTGCACAGGTAAGAAAAAGGAAATGAAGAGCTTTGAAGGGAACTGAAACTGGAGCATGCTCAGTAGATAACAACAGCTGGTCTACACAATCTCAAACTCCAGTGGGGAAAATAAGCAGATTGGAGGGACAGTTGAAGGCAATTTTAACCAAGTATATTTCACTCAAAACAAAGGCCCGGATTCAGAGAGATCTGCCTATCTCTCGTTGGGCGTAATGTATCTCAGATACGGTACGCCGCCGTAAATTAGGGCGCAAGTTTCGTATTCAGAAAGAACTTGCGCCCTAAGTTACGGCGGCATAAGGTATGTGGTCCGGCGTAAGCCCGCCTAATTCAAATGTGGATGATGTGGGCGTGTTTTATTTAAATGTAGTGTGACCCCACGTATTTGACGTTTTTTTTACTAACGGCGCATGTGCCATTCGTGAAAGAATCCCATTGCGCATGCTCGAAATTACCCTGCAAATCATCAATGCTTTAGACGTGAACGTAACTTACGTACAGCCCTATTCGCGAACGACTTACGCAAACAACGTAAAATTTTCAAAATTCAACGACGTCCATACTTAAAGGGGTGTTCCAGCCTGTTTTTAAGTTTATTAAAAGTTTTAATAAAAAGACACTTACCTGCTCCACGGTTCCAGCGATGCGCCGGCCGGGGGTCCGCTCCTCGCCCCCCCTCGCCGGCCAGCATCTTCATTCCTAGTGTGGGCACCCGGCAGTGACAGCTTTCGGCTTCACGGCCGGGCACCCACTGCGCATGCGCGAGCGGCGCGGCGCTGTCCCATTGGACAGGCGCTCGCCTACAGGGAGGGGCTGCAATAAAGCGATTAAGCTATTCGCCTTACCAGCCCCTCGGCGGAAGGAGGAAGTGGGACAGGAAGTCCCACTCCTCCTGAAGCCCCCCCCCCCCCCAAAAAAAAATTACATGCCAAATGTGGCATGTAAGGGGGCAAGGAGTGGGTTAAGCGGAAGTTCCATTTCTAGGTGGAACTCCGCTTTAACATAGGATACTCCTCATATAGCAGGTGTAACTTTACGCCGGAAAAAGCCTAACGTAAACAACGTAAAAAAATGCGCCGGGCGGACGTACGTTTCTGAATCTGCGTATCTACCTAATTTGCATATTCCTCGCGTAAATATACGGAAGCGCCACCTAGCGGCCAGCGTAAATATGCAGCCTAAGATACGACGGTGTAAGACACTTACGCCGGTCGGATCTTAGGGAAATCTATGCGTAACTGATTCTATGAATCAGTCGCATAAATACGACCCCGCGCACTCAGAGTTACGACGGCGTATCAGAAGATACGCCGTCGTAACTGCTCTCTGAATCCGGGCCAGATACTTTAGTGGCTTTGGGAGTATGCACACTTTCTTATAGCATGTAATAACAGTTTTTCGTAGTCTGGGTTTAATGAGACTTTAATAATAAACACATAATTACTATCAGTTAAAAATAAAAATGATGCCACTATATTTGTATCTATAAAAAATTTGCCCTGCTAGGCAACCCTATGATGATGTATTGCCCAATACCCTTTGTCATTCTTGTTTCCTTGACTATTTTGTTGATACTTTATGTTGTGTACCTTTCTTATACCATGATAAAATGAATAAACACGTATTGATATAAAAAAAAATGTTAAAATGCACTATAACATTGAAAATACATACCTTAAAAGTACTCACCGGTCAAATAGAAAACATGTACTTCAAATGTATGAAGGATCATAAATGTTTTTATTTGCATTTCAAAGATGTGTAGAACATGCAGCATAACATTCCGATAATTGTTTCTTGATGTGGGTGACAATTTCTGCTGTTTTTCCAATTAAAAATAAGGAAATTAAACCTGCTGTGACACTTGTATAAATTAATGTTACACTGTGATATCGGGGTGCCATTAGACCGTGTCAAGTTTTGGACTACACTCCTCCTGACTACGTTCCACCAATGTAAACACCCTCAAAGAGGGAAGACAGCGCTTATAGTACACACACAATTATTAACATTACCGAAAAAATAAATTATATAATTTGTATCAATTGTGAGCAAGAACACACTGAAATCACCCCAAGTTCAAATAGAGATAGTGCTTGGGGGCCACTCTATAGACCAGGGGTGCCCAACCTTTTGAAGAACGAGCGCCACTTATAGGACTTGGTAACCGGCCGTGGGCCAAAATGAGCGGAGCTAGTGGATGGCAGCCCACTACTCTATAGAACCCACTCTACTCTTTTTTTTTTGCAGTTTGGAATGGAGGTAGGCATTTGTAAAGGGACACAAGCCCATTTACATCTGGAGGGGGAATGGAGGGTCCGATTGGGTCAGACTGACCATGTGAAAGGGGCCTAAGGCTGCTTTCACTCTGATGCTCTGTTTACCCACACCACAGTTCTCCTGTGGCTTTCCTGCAGGTTAGCTGCACTTTGTCATAGACTTCTAATAAATCCTGCAGGTGTGGTGCACTTTCAGAGAGCTCACCAAACTCGCAGGTAATAGAAGTCTATGGCTTGGTACAGGTATCTTGCAGGTACACTGTTCTGCACCTGCGGATCAGTTTTTGAAAGCAGCCTAGTCACCACTGCAGAACAGATATGCCCATATATACATTGTGATTTTAGTAATAAACTTACCTTAAGTAACAGTATTCTATTCTATCCCAGAGCAGGAGGTTGCGGGCCACATCATAGGGCTCCACGGGCCACATGTGGCCCCCACGCCTCTGGTTGGGCACCCCTGCTATAGACAATAATGGTGATGGCATCAATGCTAGTGACTTCACTCAAGTGTGCCTCAAGCAGCACATGATCACCAATGTAAGGAGCATTCTTCCCACTGATCACCAATGTAAGGAACATTCTTCCCACTGATCACCAATGTAAGGAGTATTCTTCCCACTGATCACCAATATAAGGAGCATTCTTCCCACTGATCACCAATGTAAGGAACATTCTTCCCACTGATCACCAATGTAAGGGACATTCTTCCCACTGATCACCAATGTAAGGAACATTCTTCTCACTGATCACCAATGTAAGGAACATTCTTCTCACTGATCACCAATGTAAGGGACATTCTTCTCACTGATCACCAATGTAAGGGACATTCTTCCCACTGATCACCAATGTAAGGAACATTCTTCCCACTGATCACCAATGTAAGGAGTATTCTTCCCACTGATCACCAATGTAAGGAGCATTCTTCCCACTGATCACCAATGTAAGGAACATTCTTCCCACTGATCACCAATGTAAGGGACATTCTTCCCACTGATCACCAATGTAAGGAACATTCTTCCCACTGATCACCAATGTAAGGAACATTCTTCTCACTGATCACCAATGTAAGGGACATTCTTCTCACTGATCACCAATGTAAGGGACATTCTTCCCACTGATCACCAATGTAAGGAACATTCTTCCCACTGATCACCAATGTAATGAACATTCTTCCCACTGATCACCAATGTAAGGAACATTCTTCTCACTGATCACCAATGTAAGGAACATTCTTCTCACTGATCACCAATGTAAGGGACATTCTTCCCACTGATCACCAATGTAAGGGACATTCTTCTCACTGATCACCAATGTAAGGGACATTCTTCTCACTGATCACCAATGTAAGGGACATTCTTACCACTGATCACCAATGTAAGGGACATTCTTACCACTGATCACCAATGTAAAATAATTCTACATCTTTCTCTGTCTGCATTTCCTTTTTATCCCATTTTTATTGTTACATTTATAATTATTGTTAAGAATAGTCTTGTTGCATAGAACAAGCATACTAATAATTGGACAATATTTCAAGCTTTCTCCATGTTGGAAAAGATTGAGAAGGTTTTGATCCAGAAAAAGGTAACCTGAAATCCCCATATGCAAATGTTTCCAATCAAAAAGAAAAACAAAAGAAAACCTACTCTGACCCGCCTGAGGACAGTCAGATCAATTCCCTGGATCAAAAAAATGCTCTGTTAGCCTTTCGAAAAATCATTAACTCAAGTCTGTAAATATAAAATGCATTTGCAAGGGTTTTTTTTTTGTTTGTTTGTTTTAACATTACAGCTTGTAGATTAATTTTTGATTAAAATGAAAATTAAAGCGGGAGTTCACCCGAAAAACAATTTTTAACATTAGATTGAGGCTCATTTTGTGAAGAGGAATCAGGTGTTTTTTTTAAATCAAAGCAGTACTTACCGTTTTAGAGAGCGATCTTCTCCGCCGCTTCCGGGTATGGGCTGCGGGACTGGGCATTCCTATTTGATTGACAGGCTTCCGACGGTCACATACATCGCGTCACGAGTAGCCGAAAGAAGCCGAACGTCGGTGCGGCTCTATACGGCGCCTGCGCACCGACGTTCGGCTACTTTCGGAAAATCGTGACGCGATGTATGCGACCGTCGGAAGCCTGTCAATCAAATAGGAACGCCCAGTCCCGCAGCACATACCCGGAAGCGGCGGAGAAGATCTATCTCTAAAACGGTAAGTACTGCTTCGATTTAAAAAAAAAAACACCCGCTTCCCCTTGACAAAATGAGCCTCAATCTAATGTTAAAAATTTAGTTTTTGGGTGAACCTCCACTTTAAAGCTGACTTCCAGGTGTGGCATTTTTTACACGGTTACGTTGGTCCAATTTGGTTGAAAATAGGTATTTATACCATACTTGTGAGACCCCCATAGGAAGCTGGAAATCACTAGCACAGCTCTACTACATTGATCCCCACTAGCTTAGGGGTCCAGTGGCAAGTGACTAAACTTCTGCATTACGAACACAGGATGACGCTCGCTTGGCTAGGGTGCTTTTCCGGGAACACTTTGCATTTTCTCATTGAATGGATGAGGTGCAAAGGCAGGGCAGTGATGTCATGATCTCAACTTCATCCAATCATAGAGCCCTTTGTATTTCTTGAGACAATGCAAAATGTTCTCTGAATGACAACTGTGCAGAGCAGCCAGCCTCCTGAGTTCACAGCAGTGGCGACCGGTGGACATTTTTTTCTGTGGGGGTGGCAAAGGGTATGCCACTGACACCCGGTCAGTCGGTGGGACGGTCGGTCGCACTTACACCATCGCGGCTTCCCATGCTCAACGGCAGCCTCCCGTTCCCCTGCTCTCCATTGGTCTCCACAGCAGCGGCTGTTTCCGTTTCCTCCCTCCTTATCAGCGGCCAATCAGGAGTCTTCTCTTTCGGCCAATCAGAAAACGGGTCTCACATCACTTCTGTTTGGCCAGATTGAGGATCAGTGTTACAACAGTGAATGTTAACTCGCTGTTGTAACACTCGAGTGGGCTCATGGTGCAATGCGCCATGAGCCACCCTATTTTGAAGCCCATCAGAGCCTATCAGGAACTTGTCTTTCATACAAACAGCAAAGAATTGTCGGCCAACAAACATGAAACAACGCAGTTTTCAGCTATTTAGCGCCACCCTTTGGGCAACTTCTGCTAATGTTGTGTTATGGTGAGCATTGCTTCTAAACATGCGTGTTGGTACTTTAGAGTTTTGTCTGAAGAACTTGTGTACACACGATCGGAAAATTCATCAACACACATTTGTTGGCTGACAATTTTAAAGCATGCTATCCCACATTTGTCTGCGGAAAATCCGACAACAATTGTCCGATGGAGCGTACAAGCGGTCAGATTTTCCGACAACAGCCTGTCATCACACAATTCCCGTTGGATAATCCGATCTTGTGTATGAGGCTTTACACTTACCAACCATGTAACAGGGGTATATACTATGAAAGACCCTTCCCTGCCTCTCTGCTAATCTCTGCATCGCTATCCATCTCCTCTCAGTACACCTTTACATTCTAAATCCCCCTGCTAACCTTTGCACCTCAAATCCCCTCATCTCAGCTTAACTCCACATGCCCCTGCTCATCTTTGCACCCCAGCCCCCCTTCACATCCCCTCTCTGGTCATGTTTGCCCTCCAAACTATATTTATTCTCTTTCTACCTTTGGACACCCCCCCCCCATTCCCCACCCCATCCACCTGCTCACATTTGCATTACAGGCTGATGGCAGGCTCATTGAATATGACTTTTCAAAAAAAGTTAACCTATCAGCATGTCTATATAGGGGGGATCAGTGAATAGATGTTCACTGGGACCTCTCCCCTCTATCCAGGGTGAGAGAGAGAGGGAGGGGGTGAGAGATGGAGGGTGAGAAAGAGAAGAAGATGGTGAGGGAGGGTGAGAGAGAGAAGGATGGGGTAAGAGAGGAATGGTGAGAGAGAGAAGGAGGGTGTGAGAGTGGGAGGGTGAGAGAGAGAAGGAGGGGGGTGAGGGAGGGAGGTGAGAGAGAGAAGAAGGGGGTGAGGGAGGGAGGGTGAGAGAGAGAAGGAGGGGGTGAGAGAGGGAGGGTGAGAGAGAGAAGGAGGGGGTGAGAGAGGGAGGGCGAGAGAGAGAAGGAGGGGGTGAGAGAGGGAGGGTGAGAGAGAGAAGAAGGGGGTGAGGGAGGGAGGGTGAGAGAGAGAAGGAGGGGGTGAGAGAGGGAGAGTGAGAGAGAGAAGAAGGGGGTGAGGTAGGGAGGGTGAGAGAGAGAAGGAGGGGGTGAGAGAGGGAGGGTGAGGAGAGAGAAAATTCGGAAATTCGCAAATCTGAAAACCCGAAAATTAAAAAATCTGATATAATAACTAACTAATAGAAACTTAACTATTACTAGCTATTAAATTATAGGTATTGGAATTTCCTTTCAAATTTGGCTGTTAGTGAACATAACAAATATGAATTTATCTGAAGTTACGAATCCAAAATAAAAAATGCCGCATCTAAATTAATGGAACATAAAAAATGTCTAATAATATATAGCAATAATAATGAAAATATTTTATTGTAATTATTATTATTATTTTTATTTATTATTAATTTGTTCCTTTCCATTTGTTTAGATGCCACAGGAAACAACCACTAGACATGTGCACTGCCCAATTTGTTGGTTTTTGTTTCATTTGTTTTTGTTTTGTTTTTTTCATTTTTTAGGGTCATTTGTTATGATCGCAATTCATAAATTTGTAAATTTGAAAATTTGTAAATTAAAAAAATTGGAAATTCGTAAATTAGAAAAAATTTTAAATTAGAAAATAAGAAAGACAATCCCCAAATTTGAAAGAATAAACTAACTAATATAATAACTAACTACTAAATTATAGGTATTGGAATTTCATTTCAAATTTGGCTTAGTGAACTTATGGTTAGTAAACGTAAGGAATACAATTTTATCCAAAGTTACGAATTATCCATAATAACAATTGCCGCATCTAAACAAATGGAACAGAACAAATTAATAATAAATAAAAATAATAATAAAAAGTTGTTACTATTATTATTTCTATTTATTGTTATTATTAATTTGTAACATTTCATTTGTTTAGACACGCCATTCGTTATTTTGGATAATTCGTAACTTCGGATCAATTTGTGATTTTTACGTTCACTGTCAGCCAAATAAGAAAGAAAATCAGAAAATTTGAAAGAATAACTACCTAACTAATAATAACCAACTATTAAATTATAGGCATTGGAATTTCCTTTTAAATTTGGCTGTTAGTGAACGTAACAAATACAAATTGATCCGAAGTTACAAATAATCCAAAATAACGAATGCCGTATCTAAACGAATGGAACGTAAAGAATTATTAATAATAAACACCAATAATAAAAACGTTTTATTATTATTTATTATTAATTTGTTCCGCTCCATTTGTTTAGATGCGGGATTCGTTATTTTGGGTAATTCGTAACTTTGGATACATTCGTATTCATTACATTCACTAACAGCCAAATTTAAAGGAAATTTCAACACCTATAATTTAATTATTAGTTTTTATTAGTTAGTTAGTTAGTTCTTCTTTAAAATGTTCAGATTTTTAAATTTATGAAAATTTTCTAATTTACGATTTTATGAATTGCAATCATAACGAATAACCCGAAAAACAACAAGTAAAAAAAAGCACATGAAATGAAAATTAAAAAAGAAGACATTTTTCGGCAGTGCACATGTCTAATGCACACGGTCGTTTTTTGTCTTGTAAAAAAACATAATTTTTTCTCATGAAAAAAAGGGGGCGAGCACGACACTCCACACCAGAGAAAAAGCCTTGCATTACTGTGTGGAGTTACAGACAGAAGAACAGGAAGTGAGGATTTCTCAGAAGAAATAAGGACATTTAAAAGCAAAATGGAAGGACGAGGTAAGTGAAGGAGGACTGCACTAAGGTAAAGGAAGCTATTTAGGGGGAAAAAATGTAACCTTTACAACCCCTTTAAGATACAGAATACTCTTAGCTAGATTCACGTAGGGCGGCGTATGTTTGAGCCGGCGTAGCGTATCATATCGTATTTACGCTACGCCGCTGTAAGTTAGAGAGGCAAGTGCTGTATTCACAAAGCACTTGCGTCCTAAGTTACGGCGGCGTAGCGTAAATGTGCCGGCCTAAGCGCGCCTAATTCCAATTGTGAAGAGGTGGGCGTGTTTTATGCAAATGAATCGTGACCCGACGTGATTGACGTTTTTTACGACCGACGCATGCGCCGTCCGTGGACATATCCCAGTGCGCATTCTCCAAATTACGCCGCAAAGACTTATTGGTTTCGACGTGAGCGTAAATTACGCCCAGCCCCATTCACGGACGACTTACGCAAACGACGTAAAAATTTAAAAATTCGATGCGGGACCGACGTCCATACTTAACATTGGCTAGGTCAGCTTTTTGTTGGACTAACTTTACGCCTGAAAACGCCTTACGTAAACAGCGTATCTTTACTGCGACGGGCAAGCGTACGTTTGTGAATAGGCGTATCTCGCTGATTTACGCATTCTAGGCGTAAATCAGTGTTCACGCCCCTAGCGGCCGGCCTAAACAGAAAGCTAAGATACAACGGCGCAGGCAGTCGTATCTTAGCTAGATTTCAGTGTATCCCAATTTGAGAATACACTTAAATATACGACGGCGCAGATTCAGAGTTACGAGTCTACTGATACGCCGGCTTAACTCTATCTAAATCTGGCTATCTCACTATAAATAAACTAAGCGCATACAAGCGCAGTTCTTTTTTTTGAAAATTCGTATATAAAAAAAAAGAAATCATAAATGTACACTATTAAGACGAAGCTTTAGGGGACATATTTCTGTGTCAGGCTAATTCTCTGTGATCTGATTTCAGCTGAGACATGGAATAGGAAATTCTCAAGGCACGATGAAGGAGAAAAGTCTCGCTCTCTGCTCTAATTACAAATAACACCCGTCATTTCTGCTACGTTGTTGCAGATTGGTTCTGTAAAGACAATCTGGCTTAGGTAAAGGCCAACTTCCCTTAGAAGTGATCAACAAAAGCTGCTGGCAATTTAAATCATCTGATAGTAACCCCCTTTTTTTCCAAAAATTCAGTAAAGGCAAGATATGGTAAGTGTTGGAATTTGAACTGCTTAGTAGGGATGAGGATTGCATGCACAATCATGGAGGATTATTGGATCCCCAGCAAACAGGTGAACCAAATAGAGTGCCCACCAAAAAATGAACCTCCAACTACAGCCAGAAGTCATTCATTTAGCGGCAGTATTACTACCACCACAAGTGTATTTGGTTGCTAGGATGCAAGCATCTGCCTGCCTCCTAGTAACCGAGGATGCAGTGTGGGCCAGCTGCCCATGCCCTAGAAGATCACCAGTTGCTATAATGCTGGTGGTTGCATAATCACTGGTTGTAATGATGCTGGATTTTTTGTTATTTTTTATTCTTTACCATTGGTACATGTCCCCCCTGGCAATGCCGAGCATTCTGGGCCTTTTGTGTGATAATCCTTTGTCTATTAGCATTGGGAATACTGAGAATTGATTCTCAAAAATTGCCCTCTGTTGACTTTAATGGGGTCCGCTATTTAAAAAATGGCAAAGCTCAGAAACGCTTCAACCACTTGGAGCCCCAGCCATTGTAAATTGACGGCCACAAGGTGTCTCTACAATGCCAGGAAGATGTCTATTGACATCCTCGGCTCCTCTGGCCACTGGGGGGCGCGCGCGTTTGCGCAAACCAATCACTATACGCTTATTACCCAAAATAGGTAGAAGAATACATATCGACCTAAACTGAGAAAAAAAAAATTGGGATATTTATTATAGCAAAAAGTAAAAAATATGGGGCTAGATTCAGCAAGAATTTACGTCGGCGTATCTATTGATACGCCGCGTAAATTCAAAGCTGCGCCGGCGTATCTTCTTTCTGTATTCAGAAAGCAAGATACGCCGAAATTAGGCTAAGAACCGACTGGCGTAAGTCTCTTACGCCGTCGTATCTTAGTTGCATATTTACGCTGGCCGCTAGGTGGCGCTGTCGTCGATTTCAGCGTAGAATATGCAAATGAGCTGGATACGCCAATTCAGAAACGTACGTGCGCCCGGCGGATTTTTTTATGTCATTTGCGTAACGTTACTCCTGCTATATGAGGCATAGCCAATGTTAAGTATGGACGTCGGGCCAGCGTCTAATTTTTGCGCCGTTTGCATAAGTCGTTTTGCGAATAGGGCTTTGCGTAAATTACGTTCACGTCGAAAGCATTGACTATTTGCGACGTGATTAGGAGCATGCGCACTGGGATACGTTCAAGGACGGTGCATGCGCTGTTCGTGAGAAACGTCATTTACGTGGGGTCATGTTTTATTTACATAAAACATGCCCACCTCTTGACAATTTGAATTTAGTGCGCTTACGCCGGCAGATTTACGCTACGCCGCCGCAACTTACGGAGCAAGTGCTTTGTGAATACTGCACTTGCCTCTCTAAATTGCGGCGGCATATCATAAATAACATACGCTACGCCCGCACAAACTTACGTCCCCCTACCTGAATCTAGCCCATGGTGTTTTTTTCAAAATTGTGGCTCTTTTTTTGTTTATAGCACAAAAAATAAAAACCGCAGAGATGATCAAATACCACCAAAAGAAAGCTCTATTTGTGGGGAAAAAAAGGACGTCAATTTTGTTTGGTAGCCATGTAGCACGACCGCGCAATTGTCAGTTAAAGCGACGCAGTGCCCAAAGCTGAAATTTCGCCTGGGCAGGAAGGGGCTATATGTTCCCAGTAAGCAAGTGGTTAAAAAAGGTCTACATAAATGCTCATACAAAGTGTACAATGGCCTTAAGTATAAACTTGTAGCTATTTTTTCAGTTGAAGTGCTTGCTGATTTTCCTAGAACAATGACATACCCCATGTTATATTTATCTCTTGTGAGTATTTTACTTTGCTTTGTCAAATGAGGTGGATAAACAGAATATGTAAGTAGGACAGACCTCTTTAACTTAGATGCTTAGACTGCATTGGGTCCCATTTCCCAACTAAAGCAACAGTGTAAAACCAATCCATGCATGCTCTCACTGGTCAGTGCAGTGCGAGGTCTGATCATCCTTGCATGCTCAAAGCATACCCACATGCAGTAGGAAAACTATGATATGATGAAAGAGAGGGGGCACCGTATGGTGCAGAACATCACTTTGTTTAACGGATAAAAAATGAAAAGCTGCACTTACAAAATAGAAGGTTGAGCTACGGCTTATCAATAGTCCTGAGATCCTGGAAAATCCCATCAGAGCTCTGTGTAGGACAGCAAACAATCCCCTCAGCTGGCAGTGAAGAAGATGCAGATGGAACGCTCTGGCCCAGTCTGGGTGGGATTTAGGATGCGGAGGATATAGAACTGTCCAGATGTAATACACAACCAAAAAGAGAGCCATCCATCATTTTTGCTTGGGCATCACATCTACAAGCTTCTAGGTTCTCAGTGTCCTGTGTTCCATGCCATCTGTACCAAAGTGTTCAGTCTACTGCTGGGCTGGCCCTCAGGCGGCCATTGTTCACTGCCCTCCAGAATTCCGATGTGATTTTCTGGGAGTTTAAGCTTAGTGATATGCTATATATTAAAGTGATTAGATACCTAGAATTAGCGCCCTATGAATGAGGATTATGCAAATGAAGCTGCCCCTTAAAGATGAACAAGTCACAAAAAAGTTGGAAAAAATATAGAAAAGATGGCGCTAAGCATACTGTATACAAGTGAATATACAGTATATATCATGAACGCAACGGGAAACCCACGTTGCGTCAGAGGGGGGCAGGGTCACCCGTACATGTCTCTGGTTAACCCCAGCCTTTCCCCATTGCGTCAGAGGAGGGCAGGGTCGCCCCGCCCTCAGCTATATAAGAGCTGTCAGGCTGGAGCGCATCATTTGTCAGGTGCCTCCCGTGGAGGCAGGATCATGTCAGCGTCATATCCTCGCTGGGGATCGAGAGAATGGATTTACATCGCTGGAGATCGAGACTGGATTACATCGCTGGAATTGTTTTTTTATTTTTATTTTTAATAAAGGACTTGTCCCAAGCCGTGTACTGTGGTTTTTAACATTTTTGACACTTTATTTGTGAAATGGTAGGGGTACAATGTACCCCTTACCAATTCATATAGGGGTACACCAGGCAAGGGTTGTGGGGATGAGGCCCTTGTCCCCATCAACATGGGGACATCCTCTCCATGTTGAGGGCATGTGGCCTGGTACGGTTAAGGAGGGGGGGAGCTCTCTCACCCCCCCTCTTTTCCTGCGTGCTCGGATTAGGGTCTGGTATGGATTTTTGGGGGGAACTCAACGCCATTTTTTTTTTAAATTTTGGCACGGGGTTCCCCTTAAAATCCATACCAGACCTGAGAGGTCTGGTATGGATTTTGAGAAGAACCCCTAAGCCATTTTTTTTATTTGGCACAGGGTACCCCTTAATATCCATACCAAATAAAGAAGACAGACAAGTAGACAGGTGCACACTGAAATATTTTGTTTCGGAATTTCATTTTCGTCCGAAAACTAAATTAATTTAGTTACTCCCGAAATTTGTTTTTATTTCTTTTGTTTTCCGTTAGAAATTGCATTTGTCCGAAAATCTGAATGAATTAAAGTCAAATCTGTCATTGAAGGCTTATGGTGTCTGTCGAATGTTCAAAGAAGATTCGACGGAGCAGCGAAACTGTACAACGCCGCGATCGTACATTTCCGGACGAATGTACCACCTACAAGCTATAGAAGAATTCTAATGTTGTATGACTAGTAATAATTATATTTATAAATTATTATTATTACTAGTCAACCAACATTAGAATTTTTCTATAGCCTATGGGCCAAGCATTTGCCCGGAAATGTACGATTGCGGCGTCGTACAGTTTAGCTGCTCCGTTGAATCTTCTTAGAACTTTCGACAGACACCATAAGCCTTCAATGACAGATTCGATGTTTGTATGTTTTTTGATGCTTCGTCGAATCTTCGTTGTTCATGTTGAATTGTTCTAGCTGTTTTACTGCTCCTCCTCTTTGATTACAATCAGCCAATAACATTCATTATCATCATTATTTTTATTTTACTTCCCCCACCCAATTCCAGCAGCGATCTTTTCTCTATAATGTCGAATCTTTTCTCTCTATAATGTCGAATCTTTTCTCTCTATAATGTCAAATCTTTTCTCTCTATGTCGAATCTTTCCTCTCTGTGTAGAATAATATTGGACTAATAGAGTTAAGGTTAGGCACATTGGACCACAGGTTCAATAGACACAGATTGTTATTGTTATTGTCAATGAAAAAACTTGGCATGATGGCTGGTTTTAGTGTTAGGCCCCGTACACACGACCGAGTTTCTCGGCAGAATTCAGCCAGAAACTCGACGGGAGCCGTATTCTGCCGAGGAAACCGGTTGTGTGTACACTTTTGGCCGAGGAAACCGACGAGGATCTCGTCGAGCCAAATAGAGAACATGTTCTCTATTTCCTCATTAGTCAATGGGGAAACTTGGCTCGCCGAGATGCTCGGCGGCTTCACAAGGAACTCGACGAGCAAAACGATGTGTTTTGCTCGTCTAGTTTCTCGGACGTGTGTACGGGGCCTGAGACCTTATCAGCCAATATACCCCTACTCATGAGCTTTCAATGCCTTGAAAAAGTATTCATACCTTTTAAAATTCTCCACATTTTGTCATGTTACAATCAAAAACATAAATGTATTTTATTTGAATTTAATGTGATAGACCAACACAAAGTGACACATAATTGTGAAGTAAAAGGAAAATGATAAATGATTTTCAAAATGTTTTACAAATAAATATGTGAAACGTGTGTGCCCCCCACATTTGTATGGCTTCCCCTTGAGTCAATACTTTGTAGAACTGCCTTTCTCTGCAATTACAGCTACAAGTCTTTTTGGGGATGTCTCTACCAGCTTTGCACATCTAGAGAGGGACATTTTGCCCATTCTTCTTTGCAAAATATCTCAAGCTCTGTCAGATTGGATGGAGAGCGTCTGTGATCAGCAACACTAAGGCCGTGTACACACGGTCGATCCATCCGATAAGAATGGTCCGATGGACCGTTTTCATCGGTTCACCGCTGAAGCAGACCGATGGTCTGATGTGTGTACACACCATCAGTTCAAAAACCGATCGGGTCAGAACGCGGTGACGTAAAACACACGACGTGCTGAAAAAAACTAAGTTCAATGCTTCCAAGCATGCGTTGACTTGATTCTGAGCATGCGCGGGTTTTGAACCGATGCTTTTGTGTACTTACCATCGGTTTTGACCAATGGTCAGCCGTCCATCGGTTCGATTTTAAAGCAAGTTCTCTAATTTTTGTCCGAAGGACAACAGACCGATGGGCCGTACACACGGTCGGTTTGGACCGATGAAACTGGACTTCAGGCCGTTTTCATCGGTTTGGAACGATCGTGTGTACGTGGCCTAAGAGTCACCGGCTCCCTGCAGTCTGAATACCAAGAACTAAGTTATCACAGGAGTGCATGCAGTTAATTCTGCACTCATGTGACCCGTTCTCAGCCAACAGCGAGCTGACATCACAGAACCAGACAAGGCTTTGAAAAAATCCCAATAATATGGTCTGGATCCATCCAGATGCCTGGACCGGCAGCTAGCTCAGCCTCTCAGTAATTTGCTGAGGGCCTAAGCCAGCCACTTCCGTCCCCTTCACAGCCGTGGGAAGAGAGCTGGTAAGTAAGCGTCACCGACTATCTGCAGCCTGAATACAGAGAACTGAGTGGTCAACGGTATTTCTTTGCTCAGTTCTCGGTCTGGAGGCAGCGGGGGACATCCACCCACCTAGATGGTTATTTTTGTTTTGTTTTCGTAAATCCTATACTTCTCTTTTAATCTACCAGAAGCAAATCTTCATATTTCTGTTTATCCTGATATTATATGTCCTGGCCTTTATAAAACACCATTACCTTTGCACATGTTATCAAATAAATTGTGTACTATTACATTGTCTCATTACTGATATATGTTCCCTTGATGGCCATCTATCATGATCCTTTCAGTCAGGATCAGCACATCCTGGACCAAATAACAGGAACTGTGATTTGTATCTGCTGTAATTGTAATGTTCTTTTTTGACCATTGACATATGGAAAATAAAGATTAACAATATTTTTATTTTACTTTGTGGTATATACTCTTAAACCCTACAAACCCTACAAGGTACATACAAAGTCCCACTCTACCTCACCTGTGTTGTATACTTTTGTTCCCTTTTAACTGTCATAACTGTACGATATTTTTTTTTTTTTTTTTTTTGGTTGAACTAGATGGACTTGTGTCTTTTTCAACCTGCATGACTAACTATGTA
The DNA here is from genome assembly GCF_905171775.1 of Rana temporaria. Classification (NCBI taxonomy): domain Eukaryota; kingdom Metazoa; phylum Chordata; class Amphibia; order Anura; family Ranidae; genus Rana; species Rana temporaria. The sequence continues at coordinate 11,922,618 of NC_053501.1, forward strand.
ACTACAGTATGTAAAATCTCAATCCAATCTCTGTAAATGACATGCTACTTTCAGTATAATATACATATACACACATTTTAATGTGCGCTGCTTGTCGATTTTTAGATCTGCATTTCAAAAATAATCGCTTTAACCTTTAACATAATTACACATAGATATCTCCGTAAGAATGAAATGTTATCCTTCTCAGAATGCAATCATCTTTAATGCACATTTTTGACAATTATCTATCATTTATTTATATTCTACATTCTAGAACTTTTAATGCCATTGCGTGTTATTATTGTGAAATGTACCGCTAAACACTGAGAATTGTGATTCCGGTTGAGAATGGCAAACAAGCACTCAATGCACCAGCCTACTTTGGTAGAAATCTCACCTAATAAAATAGAACATTTTTATTAAATAAAATAGAAATAAAAAAGAAAGACAATAAACTTGTAACCTCATGACTCTAATTCAGCAGTTGATCCAGAGGAAGACAAAAAGGTTCTTTTGATTTATTCAAGCAACATTTCTTACCTGAGCTCCAAAGGCCTTTAGATAACTCAATCTATTACAATATTTTGTTTTTATATAAAAAAAAAAGATATTAAATTTGTTTTTTACGCTTTTTAATGTCATTGTGTGTTATGTTATTGGAGAAATGTACTGCTAAACATTGAGAATTGCACTCAACGCCCCTGCATATTTGAGTAGGAATCTCACATAATTAAAATAATAGGGTTAAAAAAGGTAAATGTTTTCACGGAAAAGAAAAAGAGAAAAAGAAAATGTTAATTGATTTAAAAAAAGACAATAAACTTGTATCCTCATAACTCTAATTCAGCAGTTGATCCAGATAAAGACAAAAAAGTTTTTTAGATTTATTAAAACAATACTTCTTACCTGAAATCCAAAGGCCACTAGATAATCAACTTTTTACAATATTATGTTTTTATTTAAAAATGTTATTAAAATATGTTTCTTATGCTTATGCTTGTGTGTTATTATGTTATATTATGTTAATAAATTGTGATTCCAGTTGAGAATGGCAAACATGAACTCAATGTCCCAGCCTACTTAGGAAACTCATATAATAAAATAGTCGGGGTAAAAACAGACAAATGTTTTTACTGAAAAGAAAAAAAAAATGTTCATTGATTAAAAAAAAAAAAGAATAAGCTTGTATCCTCAAAATTCTAATTCGACAGTTGATCCAGAGGAACACAAAAAGGGTTTTATCGATTTATTCAAACATAACTTCTTACCTGAACTCCAAAGGCCATTAGATAACTCAATTGTTTACAATATTATGTTTTTATTTAAAAATGTTAATAAAATATGTTTTTTTTTATGCTTTTTAATGTCATTGTGTGTTATTATGTTATTGTGAAATGTACCACTAAACATTGATAATTGTGATTCCAGTAGAGAAGGCAAACAAGCACTCAATGCACCAGCCTACTATGGTAGAAATCTCACCTAATAAAATAGTTGGGTTAAAAGAGACAAATGTTTTCACAAAAAAAGAAAAAAAAGAAAGAAAATGTTTATTGATTAAAAAAAAAAGAAAGGCAAGGAACTTTTATCCTCATAACTCTAATTCAACAGTTGATCCAGAGAAAGACAAAAAGGTTCTTTAGATTTATTCAAACAATACTTCTTACCTGAACTCCAAAGGCACAAATGTTTTTTGTATTTTTGTAGCATGTAGTTTGTATATGTTAAAGTTACATGTATGAAGAACTTGTGAAGTTTATAATGGTTGTTGATTTAAAAAAAAAGTTTTGTGAAAACAATAAAAAAAAAGTAATTTAAAACTGAACTCCAAAGGCCATTAGATAACTCAATGTTTTACAATAATATGTTTTCATTTAAAAAAATATATATTAAAATATGTTTCTTATGTTTTTTAATAATATTGTGTGTTATGTTATTGGGAAATGTACCGCTAAACATTGAGAATTGCACTCAATGCCCCGATACTTTAGTAGGAATCTCACACAATAAAATATTTGGGTTAAAAAAGACAAATGTTTTCACTGGAAAAAAAAAAAAATGTTCATTGATTTAAAAAAAAAAAAAAAAAAAATTAAAAAAAAGATAAAAAGAAAGTAAGCTTGTATCCTCAAAACTAATTTGGCGATTGATCCAAAAAAAGACAAAAAATACTTCTTACCTGAACGCCAAAGGCTATTAGATAACTCAATCATTTACAATATTATGTTTTTATTTAAAAAAGTTATTAAAATATGTTTCTTGTGCTTTTTAATGTTATTGTTTGTTATTATGTTTTTGGAAAATGTACCGCTATCTTGCATAATAAAATAGTCGGGTTAAAAAAGACAAATGTTTTTACTGAAAAAAAAAAGAAAATGTTCATTGACTTAAATAAAAGAAAGACATTAAACTTGTATCCTTTGGCGATTGATCTAGAGAAAGACAAAAAGGGCAGTTAGATTTATTCAAACAATATTTCTTAAGTGAACTCCAAAGGCCATTAGATAACTCAACTTTTTACAATATTATGTTTTTATTAAAAAAAATGTTATTAAAATATGTTTCTAATGTTTTTTTAATAATATTGTGTGTTATTATGCTATTGGGAAATGTACCGGTAAACATTGAGAATTGCACTAAATGTCCCAGCATACTTTAGTAGGAATCTCACATAATAAAATAGTTGGGTTAAAAAAGACAAATGTTTTCGCCAAAAAAAACAAAACATAAAAAAGCAAGTGCTCATTGATAAAAAAAAAAAGACAATAAACTTGTATCCTCATAACTCTAATTCAGCGGTTGATCCAGAGGAAGACAAAAAGGTTCTTTAAATGTATTCAAACATTACTTCTCACTTGAACTCCAAAGGCCATTAGATAACTCAACTTTTTACAATATTATGTTTTTATTTAAAAAATGTTTTTAAAATATGTTTCTTATATGGTGACATAGAGAAACTAACTATGATCCTGAATTAAATGTTAAACTTTATTAGGGAACTCTTTGGATTAAAAGTAAAATACATAATTATCAAGCCAAGTTTGGTTAAAAAAATATATATTTTTTCAATTTTTTTTGCTTTTCCTTCTGTCACTTATTGTAAAAAAAAAAAAAAAAATTAAAGTGGTTGTTAAGGCTGAAGGTAAAAAACGTCAATGTGAAGCCCCCCCCCCCCCCCGCAGCCCCCCCTTTATTTAGCTGAGCCCAATCCAACAAAGTGGAAAATATCAGTGGCTCTCCCGGGTCTCTCCCTCCTCATTGAGACTTAGCAGTGGGAGCCATTGACTCCTGCTGCTATCACTCACAACCAGTAAGGAGGGAGCTGGGAGCTACTGTAGGGCTGAGCCACGCTCGATGTGTCTTATGGACTGAGGTGGTTCGGGAGCAAGCACACACAAGTGCCTCCATAGCAAGCAGCTTGTGAAGGAGGGAGGAGCCAGGAGCACCGAAAAGAAGAGGATTGGGGCTTATCAGTGCAAAACTAGTACACAGTCTGTTTTATATATATATAATTATTATTATTTTTTATATTTTTTAAGCTGAACCTTTAGTATCACTTTAAGGAGTTCCTATTATATGACACATGGTTGTTTTGTGTCCATGAGCTGAATGCAAGGAAATCAATCAATTCTCCCATCAAGGCTAACCAGCAATGGATGAAGGAATCCTCAGTGTCAGCTACTGCATTCAGGAAGAAGCACCCGCGGCTATCTGAATACCCACACATTGACTTATAATTTTATCCCTGGCTCAGTCAATTTTTAATTTACACATTTTGGCCAGTTGAGCAGACCAATTCATTAGGCCAAAATTCAAACCATGCATGACTAACTTTAATCAATACAGCATATTAAACTGCATGATCTGGAGACTGATGATTTCATGAAAACTAAAGTAAGAACTAAGGGCCAAATCTACAGAAGAGATACTCCGGCGTAAGCCGTCGTATCTCTGGTTCTAACTTTGGAACTGATCCTCAGAAGCAGTTTTCCTAAGTTAGGCAGAAGATCCGACATCTGTAAGGGACTTACACTGCCGGATCTTAGGGTGCAGTACCGCATCCGCCACTGGGGGCATTTCGAGTCGAAATGCCTCTTCTAGTATGCAAATTAGCACTTAGGGCGATCCTCAAAGCTTTTGTGCCTAGTTTTTTCGCCGTAAGTGTTAGTTTGCCTGGTGTAAAACTAGGGCTGCTTTTACAAAGTGTAAAGTTAGTCACACCTTGTAAAGGCCCATTCAAGCGACGGCATTTGGTATGCAGTCCCGAGGGAGAACTCCACGGCAATTTGTAAATTCCAAACCGGCATGGGTTCCCCCCCAGGAGCATACCAGGCCCGTAGGTCTGTTATGGGTTGTAAGGAGACCCCACCTCCGCCGAAAAATTGACGTAGGGGGTCCCCCTACAATCCATACCAGACCCGTATCCAAAGCACGCTACCCGGCCGGTCAGGAATGGGAGTGGGGACGAGCGAGCGCCCCCCCCCCCCTCCTGAGCCGTGCCAGGCCGCATGCCCTCAACATGGGGGGGTTGGGTGCTCTGGGGCAGGGGGGCGCACTGCGGGCCCCCCCACCCCAGAGCACCCTGTCCCCATGTTGATGAGGACAGGACCTCTTCCCGACAACCCTTGCCATTGGTTGTCGGGGTCTGCGGGCGGAGGCTTATCGGAATCTGGGAGTCCCCTTTAATAAGGGGGCCCCCAGATACCGGCCCCCCACCCTAAGTGAATGGATATGGGGTACATCGTACCCCTATCCATTCACCTGTAGGCAAAAAGTTAGTTAGTAAACACACAACACAAGGCTTTTTAAAATATTTTATTATTCTGCTCCGGATGCCCCCCCTGTCTTCGTTATTAGCTCAATTACCAGGGGGGGCTTCTTCTTCCGCTCTCCGGGGGTCTTCCACTCTCCGGGGGTCTTCCGCTCTCCGGGGGTCTTCTCCGCTCTCCGGGGGGGGCTTCTCCGGACTCCGGGGGGCTTCTTCCATCTTCTCCCCTCTTCCGCTCTTGACTCGGCGAACCCTGGTTCTTCTGCAGCTCTCCGGTGCCTTCTTCTTCAGCGCTGGCTGCCTGCTATGTTTGTGTGTTAGCTCAATTTCTAACAGGCAGCCGGCGCGGTCTTCTGTGACGTCATCTTCTCTTCTGTTCTTCTCCCCTCTTCCGATGTTGCCTCGTCGCCTGTTGTCGCTGTAATGATGGAAGCGCGCCTTGCATCACATTTATATAGGCATCACCGTCCCATCATGCTCCGGTAGGTACCCACGTGGTGGGTGCACGTGGGTAGGCACCCACCACGTGGGTACCTGCCGGAGCATGATGGGACGGTGATGCCTATATAAATGTGATGCAAGGCGCGCTTCCATCATTACAGCGACAACAGGCGACGAGGCAACATCGGAAGAGGGGAGAAGACCAGAAGAGAAGATGACGCCACAGAAGACCGCGCCGGCTGCCTGTTTGAAATCGAGCTAACACACAAACATAGCAGGCAGCCAGCGCTGAAGAAGAAGGCACCGGAGAGCTGCAGAAGAACCGGGGTTCGCCGAGTCAAGAGCGGAAGAGGGGAGAAGATGGAAGAAGCCCCCCGGAGTCCGGAGAAGCCCCCCCCGGAGAGCGGAAGACCCCCGGAGAGTGGAAGACCCCCGGAGAGCGGAAGAAGAAGCCCCCCCTGGTAATTGAGCTAATAACGAAGACAGGGGGGGCATCCGGAGCAGAATAATAAAATATTTTAAAAAGCCTTGTGTTGTGTGTTTACTAACTAACTTTTTGCCTACAGGTGAATGGATAGGGGTACGATGTACCCCATATCCATTCACTTAGGGTGGGGGGCCGGTATCTGGGGGCCCCCTTATTAAAGGGGACTCCCAGATTCCGATAAGCCTCCGCCCGCAGACCCCGACAACCAATGGCAAGGGTTGTCGGGAAGAGGTCCTGTCCTCATCAACATGGGGACAGGGTGCTCTGGGGTGGGGGGGCCCGCAGTGCGCCCCCCTGCCCCAGAGCACCCAACCCCCCCATGTTGAGGGCATGCGGCCTGGCACGGCTCAGGAGGGGGGGGGACGCTCGCTCGTCCCCACTCCCATTCCTGACCGGCCAGGTAGCGTGCTTTGGATACGGGTCTGGTATGGATTGTAGGGGGACCCCCTACGTCGATTTTGCGGCGGAGGGGGGTCTCCTTACAACCCATAACAGACCTAAGGGCCTGGTATGCTCCTGGGGGGGGAACCCATGCCGTTTTTTTCATTGAAAATTGGCATGGAGTTCTCCCTCTCAGGAATGCATGCCAAGCGACGCTGTCATTTTTTTTTATAATTATTTGTTTTCCCGGCGCGTCTTTTTTTCACCCGTCGCAACTTTAGTGTCCCGTCGCAATCCACAAAGCCGCCCGGCGTCAATTACGTTCGCGCGATGCACGTCGGGAAAATGACGTCACACGCATGCGCAGTACGGCCGGCGCGGGAGCGCGCCTCATTTAAATTGTAAACGCCCCCCGGAGAGGAGGAACGCCTTACGACGGCGGCACTTAACTTACACGGCTTGAAATTTTTACGTAAGTGCTTTGTGGATCAGGCACTTAGGTAAAAACTTTAAGTCAGTGTAACTTAACTGCTGAAAGTTAAGTTACGCCGCCTGGCTGAGGATTTGGCCCTAAAGAAATAATAATAACAGTGGGCCAGATTCACAAATGAGATACAACGGCGTTTCTCCTGATACGCCGTCGTATCTTTGTTTCTATCTATGCTACTGATTTATAGAATCAGTCGCATAGATAGCCAGAAGATCCGACAGGTGTAATTGTTTTACACTGTCGGATCTTAGGATGCAGTACCGCGGCCGCCGCTGGGGGGAGTTTGCGTCTTAAACCAGCGTCGGGTATGCAAATTTGGACTTACGGCGGATCCACAACGGTTTTTCGCGTTCGCTACGTCGCCGCTAGTCAAGTTTTCCGTCGCAAAGTTACACTTTTTTTTTGGTGCCTTAACTTTAGTTAGCAAGTGTATTGCTGTCTAAAGTATGGCCGTCGTTCCCGCGTCGAAATGTAAAAATCAACGTCGTTTACGTAAGCCGTCCGGGAATACGGAAGTACGCTACGCGCGTTGCCGTTCAAAAAAATGACGTCACGGCGCACAAAGCACGACAGGTATTGCGAAGCTGAGCATGCGCAGTAGGTCCGGCGCGGGAGCGCGCCTAATTTAAATAGCACACGCCCATTTGAATTGGCCTGCCCTGCGCCGGAGGCTGCCAGCGTAGTTTTCATCGCAAGTGCTTTGTGAATCAGGCACTTGCGATGAAAACTTGCGGCGGTGTAACTTATCTACGATACGTTACGCTGCCGCTCACCTACGTGAATCTGGCCCAGTGTTACTATTTGGTACTAAATAAAAAAAATGAGGAGATGTAGAAAAATACATTAATATTAGAACAGCAAAATGAGGTTCATTTGAAAAATGTCATGTGTCATGTCTTGTAAGATAACAATAGTAAGAAGGCAATTGTTGTTCCTATATGAGTAAAAACATTAAAAATGTTAAATAAATAACTATAATAATAATAATAGTCATAAGAAGAAGAAGCAGAAGAATATAATCAAACAAATTATAATATTATAAATAATAATAATAATCTAAATCATAAAAACAATAATAATAACAATAATAATAGTAATAATAATAATAATAATAATAATAATAATAATAATAATACAAATGTTATTCCTTAAATTCAATAAACCTTTTTTTTTTTAATCACATTTTATCCTTTCTAATCTTGAAAATAATGAGTACATTTCAGTGCCTGTTACATAATCATTATTTTTCTGCCTTCCAAGCTTAATAAGATGATATATGGTTAGGAGAATTTCATTAAATTAAATTAAATTACTGAGTTTTTCTCCAAAATGGTTTTTCAATATTCAATTAGAACAATCCTGTTTATTGTGTTCTAATATAAACATGAAATTTTAGAAGTAGTTTGGCTTATTGTGATCTTACTTAGGAATTGCTATTATTTTTGATTTAGTGTTATTAAATCCTCAGTAGATTCAGGAAAAATAACATTTATTACCAGAGTAGTACAGAATATGGGGACCAAGCCTGGAAATAATTGTAATATTTAATGCGTGCGTGTGTTTTTTTTTTTTTTTATCAGTACTTCTTAGGCCCCATACTCACGACCAAACATGTCTGCTGAAACTGGTCCGCGGGCCAGTTTCAGCAGACATGTTTGGTCATGTGTGGGCGCGAGCGGGCCGAATTCCAGCAAACATTTGCCCGCCGGGCCTTTTCCCAGCGGACAAATATTCCTGGACTTGTTTTAAAACAGTCCGCTGGAATCCTGCCCGCTCGGACATGTACGGTCGTCAGTACAGACCTACCGTACATGTCCAGGCGCCCGCCGTCCCTCGCATGCGTCGAATGACTTCGACGCATGCGTGGAAGCATTTTAAAGGCGGGCCGCCCACGTCGCCGCGTCATTGTCGCGGCGACACCGCGTCATCGGCGCGGCGACACCGCGGACACGCCCCGCGTATTGTTTACGCGCGGACTTCTGTACGATGGTGTGTACAACCATCGTACAGAAGCCCTCTGGCAGACATGTACGGTGAAAACGGTCCGACGGACCGCTTTCACCGTACATGTTTGTCCGTGTGTACCCGGCCTTAGTGGGATTTTCAATGTTTAAACCCCCTTGATATTGCATATATTTATATAAAATATTTTAAATATGGACTTTATCTACTGTCTGTCCATTCTTCTGAATGTCTGCTGTCAGAAAATCAAATATAGGATAAGCCATCTACATATAAATAAATATGTTTTTTTCATTGAATTGCATTGACACTCTTTCTATTCTTGTATTCTTCATCCTTTGTGAAAGAGATGCAGCAAAATTACAGTCATCTTAATGTAACCTTGTAAAGAAAACACATTACATATATGACAACTCAAATTCCCCTAGATGATCTATATGGAAGGTAAACTCTACTGTAACTTTATGTAGCTTGATTTTAATAATCACATAAACATTTTAAATTTTATTTTTATTTTATACGCTACGCCGCCGTAACTTACTTTTTTTGGTTTGAATCCTGGAAGAATTCACGCCGTAAGTTACGGCGGCGAAGTGTATCTCTCGCGGCGTAACGGCGCCTAATTCAAATCGGTGAGTAGGGGGCGTGTTTCATTTAAATGAAGCGCGTCCCCGCGCCGAAAGAACTGCGCATGCGCTGTCCCTAAATTTCCCACCGTGCATTGCGCTAAATGACGTCGCAAGGACGGCATTGTTTTGACGTGGACGTAAATTACGTCCAGCCCGATTCACAGACGACTTACGCAAACAATTATTTTTTTAAATGATACGCGGAAAAGACGCCCATACTTAACATTGAGTGCGCCACCAAACAGCAGCTTTAACTATACGCCAAAAAAAGCCGACTAGAGACGACGTAAAAGAATGCGACGGCCGTTCGTACGTTCGTGGATCGTCGGAAATAGCTAATTTACATACTCGACGCAGAAAACGAGGGGAACGCCACCCAGCGGACGCCGAAGAATTGCATCTTAGATCCAAAGGCGTACGAAGACGTACGCCTGTCGGATCTAACCCAGATGCCGTTGTATCTTGTTTTGAGGATTCAAAACAAAGATACGACGCGGGAAATTAGAAAGTACGCCGGCGTATCAGTAGATACGCCGGCGTAATCGCTTTGTGGATCTGCCCCATAATCTATACATCATGAAATATGTATAATTTTTTTTAATTGCTTCCACTGGTTTTGGCAATTATTTCTTTTTTTGATTTAGCATATTTTCTTATCCCAAGGTGAGTTTTTTCTTATATTATGTAAAGCGATATAAAAAAATGTAATATATGGCAGCTTACCAATTAACAAATACCAGCACATAAAAAGTTACAGAGAGAAATATATATACTGTATAGATATATATTTCAGTAAATAAGCCACAGAGCAGACCAAGCCTTCCCATAGGCTATATATAGAAATATTTGTTTATTATGTAATCTTAGTACCTTCTGGTTTTGTATTATATTTTAAGTGAAGCAATCCCTCCTTTTATATATTGAATGGTAAATTATAGAAGAAAACAAATATTTATTATTTACAATTTTATATATAAAGAGAGAGAGAGAGAGAGAGAGAGAGAGAGAGAGAGAGAGAGAGATCTATATATAGATCTATCTATCTATCTATCTATCTATCTATCTATCTATCTATCTATCTATCTATCTATCTATCTATCTATCTATCTATTGATAGATAGATATATATAGAGATATCTATATAGAGATATATCTATATAGAGATATATATATATAGATAGATATCTATATATATTTATATATATATGTGTATTATTATATAAAAAATAGTAAATAATAAATATTTGTTTTCAGCTACCGTATTTGCCGGCATATAAGACATCCTTTTATACTTTGGCTAAAAAATCGGGGGTCGTCTTATACACCCGTCGTTCGATGTTTTAAAAGACGCGTCTCCTCCTCGTGTTGTTCTGTGATAGGCTCAGCGATCCACCTATCACGGAGGTCGTCTCAACCTCAGCCTCGGATGAGAGGACGTCCGTGATAGGCGGAACACTGAACACAGGCTCTGCTGGGAAACTGAGTGTTCCGCCTATCACTGAACAGCACAAGGAAGAGGCGCGGCTTTTAAAAAATGGACAAATGGAAAAAATGGGGGATAAACTGCGCTAATGGTATATAAGTGATAAACAAATATTGAGATAAAAGGGGATAAGCTGCGACACAAAAACAGGTGATAATCATGTGACAAAATGTAAAAAATAATAATAAAGTCGCGCTTATTTTAAAAAACTGGACGCCCGCAGTCTGACTCACTAAAGTAATGAAGATCAGCGATGTGAGGTGAGGCAATGGCACGGTGAGGAAATGGCACAGTGAGGTGAGGCAATGGCACAGTGAGGTGAGGCAATGGCACAGTGAGGTGAGGCAATGGCACAGTGAGGTGAGGCAATGGCACAGTGAGATGAGGCAATGGCACGGTGAGGTGAGGCAATGGCACGGTGTGGTGAGGCAATGGGACAGTGTGGTGAGGCAATGGCACAGTGTGGTGAGGCAATGGCACAGTGAGGTGAGGCAATGGCACAGTGAGGTAAGGCAATGGCACAGTGTGGTGAGGCAATGGCACAGTGAGGTGAGGCAATGGCACAGTGAGGTGAGGCAATGGCACAGTGAGGTGAGGCAATGGTAGAGTGAGGTGAGGCAATGGCACAGTGTGATGAGGCAATGGCACAGTGAGGTGAGGCAATGGCACAGTAAGGTGAGGCAATGGCACAGTGTGGTGAGGCAATGGCACAGTGAGGTGAGGCAATGGCACAGTGAGGTGAGGCAATGGCACAGTGAGGTGAGGCAATGGTAGAGTGAGGTGAGGTAATGGCACAGTGTGATGAGGCAATGGCACAGTGTGATGAGGCAATGGCACAGTGAGGTGAGGCAATGGCACAGTGAGGTGAGGCAATGGCACAGTGAGGTGAGGCAATGGCAAAGTGAGATGAGGCAATGGCACGGTGAGGTGAGGCAATGGCACGGTGTGGTGAGGCAATGGGACAGTGTGGTGAGGCAATGGCACAGTGTGGTGAGGCAATGGCACAGTGAGGTGAGGCAATGGCACAGTGAGGTAAGGCAATGGCACAGTGTGGTGAGGCAATGGCACAGTGAGGTGAGGCAATGGCACAGTGAGGTGAGGCAATGGTAGAGTGAGGTGAGGTAATGGCACAGTGTGATGAGGCAATGGCACAGTGAAGTGAGGCAATGGCACAGTGAGGTGAGGCAATGGCACAGTGAGGGGTCATCTTATACGACGAGTATATCCCAAAACCAACATTTTAGCAGGAAAATTAGGGGGTCGTCTTATACGCCAGGAAATACGGTATAATTTACCATGGGTTTGCATATATACATGTCAGAACATAATAATATAGCTGGGTTTAAGATAATGTAGATAATGTGTTTGATGTATAAACATAAAAAAAAGGGCAGTTCTCATAGGAAATATATCAGGATCCTGTATTATAATAATAATATCTCAATCAAAAGCACCAATCTAATTCTTGTGACCACAAACTAACAAATCCTGGGTAGACACCACACACCAAGAGCAGCTTTGGGTACTAATGCATTTTGCCCTGCCCTCCGAGCTAAGTCATGGATGAAACGCGTTGATCCTGCACACCCGCTTTTCATTGCATTTGGACTGAAGCAAACAATATGTGTTACAACGCACAGTTACATCTCTTTAAACTATCCATTTATATACTATATATGAATCCACATGAGGCTTCTTTCGGAAACTGGTGACGCGCATTATGCGCCGGGGGAAGCTTTTGTCATACGTCAATCACTTAGTCTCTGAATAGGAACGCACACTCGCGCGGGAATTACTGCCCGGAATTACATACCTATACTACGGTATGTAAACCAAAAAAAAACAGCATACTGTACATGTCGGCAGTATGCTGGATTGAATGGTATATACGTGTTTTTAGGGTGAACCTCCGCTTTAAAGTCCCATTTGTTTTAATTTCCCTCCCCTGGTGGGGGGTAAGGGGGAGGGGGGATTGAATATGTTTTTTCTATGCATTCTTTATAGGGATGGTTCTTTTATTAGCTCATTCTACTTCATACACATTAGCCTTTCATGTTTCTATCACTTAACCCTGAAGTCAATGTGGAACGGCTCAGGGGGCGTGGCTTATTGGTAGGAGCCAGGGCTGAGGCTGCTTTTTTACCTCCTAATAGGTAGATTCAGAAAGAGTTAGGCCGGCTTATCTACAGATAAGCCGACCTAACTCTGAATCTGCACCGACCTATGTTTAAGTGTATTCTCTAACAGAGATACACTTAAACATATCTAAGATAGGACGGCTTGCGCCGTCCTATCTTAGATTGCAATGTTTTGGCTGACCGCTAGGTGGTGCTTCCATTGCGGCCGGCGTAGATTATGTAAATGAGCTTGTACGCCGATTCACGAACGTACGCGCTCATGGAATAACAATGTTAAAGTATGGCCACCGCTCCCGCCGCGAGGTTCAAATTTTTTACGTTGTTTGCGCAAATCGTCTGCGAATCGGGAGTTACGTCGTTTACGTACACGCCAAAATCAATAGGCCCGTACGGCGTACTTAGCCACGCTGCGCACTGGAAAATGTAGGCGCCCGGCGCATGCGCAGTAGCAAAAAGGGCAAAAAACGTGAGGTCAAGCCTCATTTCCATACAACACGCCCCCCTCCAACCAATTTGAATTAGGCGCCCTTACGCCCGCTCGTTTGAGGCTACACCGCCGTAGATTAGCAGGTAAGTAGATTGAAAATCACTACTAACCTAGCTAATTTACGGCGGTGTAGCCTAAACAGGCTAGGCTACGCCGCCCTAAATTTAATCCAATCTCTCTGAATCTACCTATAAGTACCTGCAGCTGTTCTTCGTGTGCAGCGTCTACCCAGGATTCTCCATACTGCATTGGATTAGCACATACACCTTATTTAATGTCGGTTATTAGAGCCAATCTATTGGTGCTTAGAGCATCGCTCTTTTAACACCTTGGTGCAGAGCACATGTAAATATGCGGCCTCTTAGAGGCTGGGCTTTGGCACCGAGCGGCCGTATATTTGTGTGCAATAGCGCCCATAGAACTGTGTTGAAAGCTTACACCCTGCTTCTTGCAATATGGAGTTTTCCGATCATGTGACCACCGTGACCGCCGTCACAAGCCCCGCCCCACCTCGCCTCCCGCCATTCCAAACCCCTTAAAGGCTCGGTGGGAGCTGGCACCAAGGGTTTAAGTATACACAAAGTAACAAATGATACAATTTGTGGATGACACCTCATCATTTATGTAATTCGAGAAATAATTAATTTTTCAACAATAAGTAACAAGGTGGATTTTCAAGTTTTGTGCAATGTAAGAACTTACATATTACGTATTTCAGTGTTACCAAAATCTGATTTGCTTTTTCAACCACAGTAAGTACAAAAGTCTACAAGCTCCATCCAGATATGGTTTGCAGACCTGAAAATTTAATTTGTCATTTTATAAAAATAAATGTAAAAAAAGGTAAAAATTTCAACCATTAATTCATATAGATATTGAATATTTTATTTTACACAACATAACAACACAGAAGTTGTTGTTCTGTACAGCATTTGCCTAAAAATAAAGGCAACACCATTGTCACTCAAAAATAAATACAGTCTGGTCTCTTAAAAAATATTTTTGTTTTTTTACTAATACTTCCATAACTGGTCTTTTTTTTGTATCATTTTTTTTTGTATGTTGAAAGCTTGAAGGATTTTCCCATATGAAAGGCCTTTAACGTGATCTCAGTCCCATTTATTTCTGCTGCGGCAGAACCAGGAAGCCAGTCCTACAGGAAAGGAAGGCACTGGTGCTGTTTTTTTATGTTTTTATTCCACCATTTTCAAATGTTATCTTGTCTTGTATCACCACTGGAACGCCAACTTACAGGTGCAGGTGGCTTTTACACAACCCTGTTTGTAGAAGCCAAAAATGAAAACATTGATTTCCATTGATGGAATTTCCATGTATTCTTTTTTTTTTTTGTTTTGTTTTTATTATTGAATTTTTTAGCAAGGTGTTCCAAATAATTAAGTATTTTTCTCTTTAGAATTGTATGTCAAAAAAAGGAACTAATCACACAGTGCTTTCCAATATCCATTCGGAACTTGAACATGTTGCTTTCCCACTGTCCATGTCGGAACTATCAGACTGGCCCAAGATCCCATTCATAGACATGCTTCTTTTAGACCACAGTCCAGCAGTGTGGTACGAGTTCACGTAACAATGGTACTCCATGATCTCACCATTTAAAGAGTACCTCCGCTTTACTCTAGAAGTGTCTGCAGGTAAGGTAAGGAACTTACTTGGTTTTGATTGTGCTCTTTTGTGAGTTGGCGCTTCTTTAACAGCTACAGCGGGACGACTAGCTAACCGAAGGGCGGTAGAATTATTCCTATTCGTGTTTTGGGACTCCATATTTAAAACTGTGTCCGTTTGTGAGTCCGCGGGTTTTGACGCAGTCTTTTTCTTCTGCTTAAGAGAAGAAGTATTTGAAGTCCACGTGTGAGGAGGAGCAGAGGTAGCGGCAGCGGCAGCGGCAGCACCTTGGCTTGAGCAAGTGTCCGAAGAAGGTGCGCCACTGTCAGTAGACTTACAACACTGAGCACTCTCTTCATGCTCAACGATCTGCTTGGAAGCAGATGGCGGCAATGATGCACCGCAACCTTGGTTCTGGGATCCGTTAGTTTGTATATACACGTTGCTGACTTTCGTCGCCTTCTGCTGGCCATTACCATTACAAACCCTATACCTAATCATGAGGATAATTATGAAAACAAGCACGGATGCAACAATAATCCCGCCTATGATAATTATCATGGTGCCTCCCAAGAACTGGGACTGCATAAAATGGCAACGGACGTAATCTTGCTCGGTTGTAAACTGGATGCAGCCGATAACTCTTGTAGCCGTGAGAGAGGTGATCCCATCGTCGTAGATTGCCAAGACACACAGGTCGTAGACAGTTCCCGCAGCCAAGTTATTAACACGGAATGTCTTGCTAGTTGGAGGAATCATTCTAGAAAAGATGGAGAAAAAAAAAGAACCTTTGAATTAATGTCCACTAATTATTACACCGACTTACAAATGGAAATGTCATTTTTACATGTTCAGAATTGCTGATGAGTAGGCTTTCGACAAGCCTTGAAGACGAAGACCTGACAATGACTGTGGGACAATTTAATTAAGACGACTGGTAAAACTCTGAAATTGGGCAAGATCCTTGATAATGTCTGTTTCACGCTACAAGGGAGTCAAGGAAAAAATATAGTGGGCTGGATTCAGATAGAATGCTCTATCTATGTGCCGGCGTAACGTATATCAGATACGTTACGCTGCCGTAACTTTGGGACCAAGTTCTGTATGCAAAAAGAACTTGCGCCCTTAGTTACGGCGGCGTAGCGTATGTGTAGCGGCATAAGCCCGCCTAATTCAAGTGGGCGTGTTTTATTTAAATTTCACTTGACCCCGCGTATTTTACGTTTTTTTGTGAACGGCGCATGCGCCGTTCGTGAAAGAATCCCAGTGCGCATGCTCCAAATTAACTCGCAACAAGCCAATGCTTTCGACATGAACGTCCTTCTACGCAAAGCCATATTCGCGAACGTTTTACGCAACGACGTACACGACGGAAAATTCAGCGCTGGCCCGACGTCCATACTTAACATTGGCTACGCCTCATATAGCAGGGGTAACGTTACGCAGAAAAAAGCCTTACGGAAACTCCGTAAAAAAATTCGCCGGCCGGACGTATGTTTGTGGATTGGCGTATCTAGCTAATTTGCATACTCCACGCGGAAATCGACGGAAGCGCCACCTAGCGGCCAGCGTAAATATGCACCTTAGATCCGACGGCGTACTAAGACATACGCCAGTCGGATCTAGCCCAGCTTCAGGCGTATCTTGTTTTGTGGATACAAAACAAAGATACGCCGGAGCAGCCTAGAAGTTACGCGGCGTATCAATAGATATGCCAGCGTAACTTCTTTGTGGATCTGGCCCAGTGTGTCTATTACCCCATTTCTACTGCTGGCTGCGAAAAAATTGATCCCGAAACATTGGAAGTCTAAGAAAACACCAACCATATTGGAATGGTTTAGAAAGGTAGATAGTACTAGATTCTTGGAAGAATTAATACATTTACAAAATGATTCCTATGCAAAATTCTATGTAACTTGGAGAAGCTGGCTTGAGTTCAAACAGTCTCTGATCTATATAAGATGTATGGGCACTGAAACTGCATCAGAGGAAGGGAAGAGAGGGAGAGGTGGAGGAAGCCCAATAAGTTGTAAAAAAGATAGTGGATGGGTAATTGACTGAGCCGGCCTGAGCATCTGTCTTCCTCTGTTAGGCCTCGTACACAGGACCGAGTTTCTCGGCAAAAACCAGCAAGAAACTTGCTGGGAGATATTTTTTTGCCGAGGAAACCGGTCGTGTGTACATTTTCGTCGAGGAAACTGTCGAGAAACTCGACGAGACAAAAAGAGAGCATGTTCTCTATTTTCTTGACGGAAATGCAGACTGGGATGCCATTAAAGTTCATGTGCGTGTAGATCAGGGGTGCCCAACCAATGGCCCGGGGGCCACAT
The DNA here is from genome assembly GCF_905171775.1 of Rana temporaria. Taxonomy (NCBI): domain Eukaryota; kingdom Metazoa; phylum Chordata; class Amphibia; order Anura; family Ranidae; genus Rana; species Rana temporaria. The sequence continues at coordinate 11,939,819 of NC_053501.1, forward strand.
GTGGCCCGTGGAGCCCTCTGATGTGGCCCGCAACCTCCTGATCTGGGATGAATACAATAGAATGTTGTTATCAAAAGTCAGTTTATTACTAAAATCACAGGGGCAGATCCACGTACATCGGCGCATATATCCGCCAGGCGTAGCGTATCTAAGATACACTACGTTGCCGTAACTTATTTTTTTTCGAATCCTTAAAGAATTTGCGCCATAAGTTACGGCGGCGTAGCTAAAAGAATGGGATGCTCATGTGTGTGCATTCCACGCTGGACCTGGCTGACTTCCTGGTGGCCACAGGATAGATTCCTCCTTACATCTGCCTACCCGTGGAACCAAACGCACCTGAGACCGGATCACACCGTTCACTGGAGACACAGATGAACCTTTTTTAAACTTCTGTCTGTAAGTGCATTACTTGTTGTACAAATAAATTGCATCAAACATATTGCACTTAGGTGGCGCTTCCTGTTGTTTTCCCTTTTCTCCCATGTGTGTGCAAAGGCAGGTGTCCCAATACTTTTGGTAATATAGTGTATGTTTGCAACTACAATCTATTGATGGTGTCTATGAAACCCATATGGTTTTCTATTGTCTTAATTTATTCTGCTTATTTTATGAAGGTTGCTATGTTTTCTGATTGTGTTGTATTGTTATGGTTACTTTATAAATGAATAAAACACATTTCTACACATTCTAAAATAGATAGGACAAAAAAAAACTTGTATTAAAGTGGATGTTATCCACTCTCATCCTTTCTAAAACTGCTGCCATAGTGCTGATCTATAAGGATATAGATGCCTCCTGCATGTATCCTCACCTGTCAAATGTCTCCCCTCTCTCTGTTATAAGACCTGAAAAACTGCAGATTCTGTGGGCGGGTCTGTTGTCTGGAGCTCAGTGGGTGGAGTCGTGAGGTCAGTAGACTGCCCCGCCCTTCTCTACACTCCCCTTGTCAACATGCATTTTGTCCTATGTATTACTTATATAAATAATATATATATATAAATTCTGCTATGATCACTAACATCCAGTCAAAATCCAGAAAAGTAACCACATGACTTCAGAAAAGGAGTGGGGGTGGGAATTAAAAAATAATGCCTGTCTCCAAGCTAGTGCATGAGATATGTAAATAACCTGTCACTCACAGCAAGGGGGCGGAACGGACTGAGGTTTTTCTCTGTTAGTCCGTTTTATCTCACTGAACAATAAAAGAGGATTGCTCAGAGCAGGATTAACTCTTTGTGGCAAGACTAGGCACAGATGATAGGAAATATTTTACTCTACATTGTGACATCAAAAAAAGAAAAAAAAATTGGGGTTACATTCACTTTAACCTCTTCCCTACCGAGTCATAGTAATATGACGTTGGCAGGGACCTTTCGTCCTTCAGACTGGATGTCATATGACGTCCTTGCTTTCCCGGGCGCACCGCCACCGCATTGCTCTGGACCCGGTGTGCGTGCCCGGCGGCCGCGATGTCTGCCGGGCACCCGCGATTGCCCGCAATCACGGCAGGACCATGGATCTGTGTGTGTAAACACACAGATCCATGTCCTGTCAGTGGTGAGGAGACAGATGTGTGTTCCCCCTCCCCCTACAGTTAGAACACACTTTAGGGAACATATTTAACCCTTTCAACGCCCCCTAGTGTTAACCCCTTCCCTGCCAGTCACATTTACACAGTTATCAGTGCAGTTTTATAGCACTAATCGCTGTGTAAATGTGAATGATCCCAAAAGTTTGTCAAAAGTGTCCGATATGTCCGCCGCAATGTCACGGTCACAATAAAAATCGCAGATCACCGCCATTACTAGTAAAAAAATAAAAATAAATAAAAATGCCATAATACTATTCCCTATTTTGTAGACGCTAGAACTTTTGCGAAAACCGATCAAATACGCTTATTGCGATTTTTTTTTTTACGAAAAATATGTAGAATACGTATCGGTCTAAACTGAGGGGAAAAAAAGTAAGAAAAAAAAAATTATATTATATTATATTTATTAAATCAAAAAGTAAAAGATATTGGGCCAGATTCAGGTAGATTGGGGCATCTTTGTGCCGACGTAGCGCATCTCATATGCGCTACGCCGACGTATCCCAGAGAGGCAAGCAGAGTATTCACAAAGCACTCGCTCCCTACGTTGCGCCAGTGTAACGTAAATCATTCGGCGTAAGCCCGCCTAATTCAAAGTAGGTGGACGGTGGGCGTAATCCATGTAAATGAACCGTGACCCCATGCAAATGATGGTCCGAACGAACGGCGCATGCGCGCGCATGCTCAGAATCACGTCGAACATACTCCCTAAGATACGACGGCTCAATGCCTACGACGTGAACGTAACCTACGCCCAGCCCCATTCACGTACTACTACGTAAACAACTTCAAATTACGACGGCTGTTCCGTCGTCCATACCTTTGCATGGGATGCGCCTCCTATAGGTGGAATAACTTTACGCCGGATGTACGCCTTACGTAAACGGCGTATATTACTGTGACGGGTGCAAGTACGTTCGTGAATCGGCGGATCTCGGTCATTTACATATTCGGTGCGTAATTCAATGGAAGCGCCCCTTGCGGCCATCGTAAATATGCGCCCAAGATACGACGGCGTAGGGAACTTACGTCGGTCAGACGAAGCCACATTTCAGGCGTATTTTGCATTAAGAATTAGGCGCATAGATACAATGGCGCACATTGGCCCAGATCCACAAAGAAGTTACGTCGGCGTATCTATTAATACGCCACGTAACTTCTAGGATGCTCCGCGTATCTTTGTTTTGTATCCACAAAACAAGATACGCCTGAACCTGGGCTAGATCCAACTGACGTACGTCTTAGTACGCCGTCGGATCAAATGTGCATATTTACGCTGGCCGCTAGGTGGCGCTTCCGTTGATTTATACGTTGAGTATGCAAATTAGCTAGATACGCCAATCCACAAACGTACGTCCGGCCGGCGCATTTTTTTACGTTGTTTGCGCAAGGCTTTTTCCGGCGTAACGTTACCCCTGCTCTATGAGGCGTACGCAATGTTAAGTACGGACGTCGGGCCAGTGTCGTCGTGTACGTCGTTTGCATAAAATGTTCGCGAATAGGGCTTTGCATAAATTACGTTCACGTCGAAAGCATTGACTATTTGTGATTTCGAGCATGCGCACTGGGATTCCCCTCACGGACGGCGCATGCGCCGTTCAAAAAATACGTCATTTACGTGGGGTCAAGTAGAATTAACATAAAACACGCCCACATCTTTATCATTTGAATTCCGCGCCCTTACGCCGGCCGACATAACTTTAGAGGCAAGTGCTTTGTGAATACAGCACTTGCCTCTCAAAGGCCCAGTACACACGACCGAACATGTCTGCTGAAACTGGTCCGCGGACCAGTTTCAGCAGACATGTTCAGTTGTGTGTACGGCCGACCGGACAGGTTTCCGGCGGACCGTTTTCAGCGGACAGTCCGTCCGTGTGTACGAGGCCAAATTTGCGGCGGTGTAGCGTTACTACACTACGCCCATTTAAAGTTACGCTGATCTACGTGGATCTGGCCCATTGACACTTAGATACGCCGGCGTAAGTGTTACCTGAATCCGGGCCTTGGTGTTTTTTTCAAAATTGTCGCTCTTCTTTTGTTTATAGCGCAAAAAATAAAAACCGCAGAGGTGATCAAATACCACCAAAAGAAAGCTCTATTTGTGGGGAAAAAAGGATGTCAATTTTGTTTGGGAGCCACGTCGACCGCGCAATTGTCATTCAAAGTGCGACAGCGCTGAAAACTAAAGATTGGTCTGGGCAGGAAGGGGGTGAAAATGCCCTGTATTGAAGTGGTTAATGTCCACTAAATATTACACCAACTTACAGTACAAACTAAAATGTCATTAGTACATATTCAGAATTGCCGATGAGTAGGCTTCCAACAAGCCCAGAAGACGAAGACCTGACAATGACTGCGGGTTTTATTGGGGATTCTAATGAAAACTCGTGTTAGTACAGATAAAAAAAAACTGATGACTTATTCGAACAGAATTCATTTATGACAGATTGGTTTTGAAAGGTGAGAGAATGTTACATTGCTTGACTTCTAAATAAATCCACTTATCACATACGCCACAGCACCACTTTTACAGCTACACAGCTTGAAATAACGCAGAATAAAAAAAAAAATGTAGCAAAAGCTTCTCTTAAGAGAGTTTCTTTTGACTTTACTGAAACGTATTATTTATACCTACGCTCCCGTAATTCATACTTAGGCTGACAAGGAGCGTTTGATATAAAACAGATAAGTACAGTCAAGTGACGGCATAGAAAAGGATGATCGGCGCTTTTCAAATATTTTGAATGTTTTTTTTGTTTTTTTTTCAAGTTGCGCTCTCATCAAAAGGAAAACAGCCTCGGTTTTAAAAAGGCGATGATTGTAGAACGCCAGCTACATTCTTCTTTTTTTTATAAACATTGTATTGATTTTTCAAAAACATTTTCTTTACAAACACAAACAAACATACACTATGGCCCAGATTCTCGTTGGAGATACGACGGCGTATCTCCAGACACGCCGTCGTATCTCTGAGTGTGAGGCGTCGTATCTATGCGCCTATTGGGTAGATTCACGTACCCTGGCCTAAAATTAGGACGGCCTAGCCTAGTCTTTTTAGGCTACACTGCCGTAAATTATTTAGGCTATTAGTGATTCTCAAACCACTTACCTGTTAATTTTCGGCGGTGTAGCCTAAAACGAGCGGGCGTAAGCACGCCTAATTCAAATGACTAGGAGGGGGGCGTGTTGTATGGAAATGAGGCTTGACCTCACGTTTTTTGATGTTTTTGTGTACTGCGCATGTGCCGGGGGCGACTACATTTCCCAGTGTGCATTGCGACTAAGTACGCCGTACGGGCCTATTGATTTTGACGCGGACGTAAACGACGTAAATCCCGATTCACGGACGACTTACGCAAACGACACAAAAAATTCGAACCTCGCGGCGGGAACGGCGGCCATACTTAACATTGTTATTCCACCTCATAGGTGGAATAACTTTAGGCGGCATAACCCTTACAGAAATGCGACGGTGTAGGCCCGGCGTACGCTCGTGAATCGTCGTGAATCGGCGTATCCCCTCATTTACATAATCTAGGCCGGCCGCAATGTGAGCGCCACCTAGCGGTAAGCCAGAACATTGCAATCTAAGATAGAACGGCGCAAGCCGTCCTATCTTAGATATGTTTAAGTGTATCTCTGTTAGAGAATACACTTAAACATAGGTCGGTGCAGATTCAGAGTTAGGTCGGCTTATCTGTAGATAAGCCGGCCTAACTCTTTGTGAATCTACCTATATATTATCAAAAGTATTGAGACACCTGCCTTTGCACACACATGGGAGAAAAGGGAAAACAACAGGAAGCGCCACCTAAGTGCAATATGTGTGATGCAATTTGTTTGTACAACAAGTAATGCACTTACAGACAGAAGTTTTAAAAAAGGTTCATCTGTGTCTCCAGTGAACGGTGTGATCCGGTCTCAGGTGCGTTTGGTTCCACGGGTAGGCAGATATAAGGAGGAATCTATCCTGTGGCCACCAGGAAGTCAGCCAGGTCCAGCGTGGAATGCACACACATGAGCTTTGATGGCATCCCAGTCTTAGTCCGTAGGGTTCAATATTGAGTTGGGCCACCCTTTGCACCTATAACAGCTTCAACTCTTCTGGGAAGGCTGCCAATGGTGTTCTATTGGGTTGAGATTAGGACTCTATGCAGGCCAGTCAAGTTCCTCCACCCCCAAACTCGCTCATCCATGTCTTTATGGAACTTGCTTTGTGCTCTGGTGCACAGTCATGTTGGAACAGGAAGGGGCCGTCCCCAAGAAAGTTGGGAGCATGGAATTGTCCAAAATGTCTTGGTATGCTGACACCTTAAGAGTTCCCTTTACTGGAACTAAGGGGCCAACCCAACCCCTGAAAAACAACCCCCACACCATAATCCCCCCTCCACCAAATGATTTAGACAGGAGCACAAATCAAAGTCTATAAAGCCATGGATGAGTGATGTTTGGGGTGGAGGAACTTGACTGGCCTCAACCCAATAAATCACCTTTGAGATGAATTAGAGCGATGAAGGTTTAGGAGTGTGTCTATGGGAATGTTTAACCATTCTTCCAGAAGCGCATTTGTGAGGTCAGGTACACTGATGTGGACGAGAAGGCCTGGCTCGCAGTCTCTGCTCTAATTCATCCCAAAGGTGATCAGGCCAGTCTGGGGACGGCTCCTTCCTGTTCCAACGGGACTGCGCACCAGTGCAGAAATCAAGGTCCATAAAGACATGGATGAGAGAGTTTAGGGTGGAGGAACTTGACTGGCCTTAACAGAGTCCTGACCTCAACCTGATAGAGCACCTTTGGGATGAATTGGAGTGTAGACTGTGAGCCAGACCTTTTTGTCCACTTCAGTGCCTGACCTCACAAATGCGCTTCTGAAATAGTGATCAAACATTCCCATAGACACTCTCCTAAACCTTGTGGACGGCCATCCCAGAAGAGGTGAAGCTGTTATAGCTGCAAAGGGTGGGTCAACTCAATATTGAACCCTACGGACTAAGACTGGGATGCCATTAAAGTTTATGTGCGTGTAAAGGTAGGTGTCTCAATACTTTTGGTAATATAGTGTATTACATGTTAAAAAAGTCTATCCGATCTACAATCGTATAAACAAGGAACAATTTCAATTATGGAATATTACAATAAATACTAATATGCAGAGCTTTTTTTCTTAGAAAATAGGTGCAGGAACTCAACCACGACCCCGTTCAGATTTCAAAAACAGTAGAAGGGTCTTAAAGGGGCATTAACTGGTTAATGCCCGCCACATGTACATATACGTCCACAGAATGGCACGTGCAGGCACATTGGCGTACATGTACGTCCCCGCCTTTCCGCGGGTCGGGGGTCCGATCGGGACCCCCCCGGTACATGCGGCGGTCGGTAACCCGCGGGGAGTGATTCGGGATGACGGCGCGGCTATTGCCGCTTATAGCCGCTCCGTCGCGATCGCTCCCCAGAGCTGAAGAACGGGGAGAGCCGTATGTAAACACAGCTTCCCCGTGCTTCACTGTGGCGGCGCATCGATCGTGTGATCCCTTATATAGGGAGACTCGATCGATGACGTAAGTCCTACAGCCACACCCCCCTACAGTTGTAAACACACACTAGGTGAAACATAACTCCTTCAGCGCCCCCTGTGGTTAACTCCCAAACTGCAACTGTCATTTTCACAATAAACAATGCAATTTAAATGCATTTTTTGCTGTGAAAATGACAATGGTCCCAAAAATGTGTCAAAATTGTCCGATGTGTCCGCCATAATGTCGCAGTCATGAAAAAAATCGCTGATCGCCGCCATTAGTAGTAGAAAAAAAATGTATAAAAATGCAATAAAACTATCCCCTATTTTGTAAACTCTATACATTTTGCGCAAACCAATCGATAAACGCTTATTGCGATTTTTTTTACCAAAAATATGTAGAAGAATACGTATCGGCCTAAATTGAGGAAAAAAAATGTTATATATGTTTTTGGGGGATATTTATTATAGCAAAAAGTAAAAAAATATAGAATTTTTTTCAAAATTGTCGCTCTATTTTTGTTTATAGCGCAAAAAATAAAAACCGCAGAGGTGATCAAATACCACCAAAAGAAAGCTCTATTTGTGGAAAAAAAAGGAAGCCAATTTTGCTTGGGAGCCACGTCGCACGACCGCGCAATTGTCGGTTAAAGCGACGCAGTGCCGAATCGCAAAAACTGGCCGGGTCCTTTACCTGCATTTTGGTCCGGGTCTTAAGTGGTTAATGTGTGTTGAAGCCGATGCAAGTGTAAATGAGCCCTAAAGGAGGGATCGGAGTCCAGTAGATGTAAAAATTAAAACATTTTATTAAGAGTACAGATTATAAGATAAAGCCAACGTGTTTCGGGGAGACAAATGACCTCCCCCTTCCTCATGGCTGCTGACAAATATTATTGGGAAAGGATCCTAAATAGTTATGTCTGTGACGTATAGATTGGATCAATGCTGCCTCTGAAGCTACAGCCGGGAATTCTGACAATCATCAATCTGATCTATACGTCACAGACAGACCTAATCAGGATCCTTCCCAATAACATTGATCAACAGCCCTGAGAAAGTGGGAGTTCTTTGTCCCCCCCGAAACACGTTGGCTTCACCAGTATACTGCAATTGTACCAGTCTGGAAAACAGAATATACTTCCTTCGCTTTAGTTTTTCCAAAAATCTTTCTTCCATTTGGGTCCTATATCCAGGCAATTGTTGAGGCAAGGTTTATATAGTCCGGTGATTACAATGTTTAATTCTTTGGGTATAGGAGCTGCGGTGGCTCAACGCGATTGGCACTGCGCTGACAAGCCATTCACCTCTGCGGCTAGGGGTTCGGATCCCGCTCTCGGCTACATGTGAATTGAGTTTGGTGGTCTCAGCCCGGCTCCCGGTGGGTGTGCTATGCGAGGTAAGCTTGCGCTTAGTACGCCCACCCCCCTCCCACAAAAACCACCACACTTACACGCACTCGAAATTGGGTTAACATGCACGCACTTTGACCACGCGGTCTCTAAAAAGAGAGGCGAAGGACTAATGGGGCTGGTTGAGCGGGCTAGGTCCTCTCACTCCCTGGTTGGGAGTCCCTCTGCCCCGTTGGGCTTCAAAGCGGAGCAGGTAGGGCGGGTTGTGTGGGAGGACCCCCTCACACACCCGCCATTGCCACCCGGGGCATGGAGAAAGATGGCAGATTGCCTCTGGGGGAGGCCTGCCTACTCCCAACTCCTGCAGTATGGCTCCTCTCTCGAGTACACGCACAAAATACACTTAAAAAAAAAAAAGAAAAAAATTCTTTGGGTATAATCATATCAAATAAAACACACGATTTGACTATGAAAACTGCCTTTTAGGTTACAATTTCTTCCCACGTGGAATTTAATGCTTTTCTCGGGATCCTGCCAGTGAACACCTGGAATATTTACGGTCAGCGAGTAATGCAGATTACTTTCTGCTTTATAAATAAATTCCTGACCTTAATTTAAGGATACAACTCAACATGCGTCTTACCAGTACCAGAAGGGGAATTATTTTTATAGGTACTGGAGACAGTAATCATTTCCTTCTCATCAGGAGGATTTGTTGCCCATTTTTTTATTCTTTTTTTTATTAATTTTATTTTAATTTTTTTAATCTTAGAAATGTCTCCTATACCCTGGCTCCCATTTCAAAGGCTGTAGCTTCTCTTGGATTGAAAGATTTATTTCCAGATTTTTTACATTTTAGCAGCAGTGCCCCATGATGCGGAAAATTGACATGATGACTCCTCAACCTAGAAATTATGATTTAGGAGATTATCACAACAAACTTGGGCAGATCTTAGGGCCAGATTCGTAGAAAAAGTACGCCGGAGTATCTGCTGATACTCCGGCGTACTTTCAAATTTGCCGCGTCGCATCTTAACTTGTAATTCACAAACAAGATACGACGGCATTTGGCTAAGATCCGACAGGCTTATGGCTTTGTACGCCTTCGGATCTTAGGATGCAATACTAGGCCGGCCGCTAGGTGGCGATTCCATTGCGGTCGGTGTAGAATATGCAAATGACTTGTTATGCCGATTCACGAACGTCCGCTTTGCCCGTCGCTGTAAATTTACGTTGTTTCCGTAGCGATACGCGTCGTAAAGTTAAGGCTGCCCTCTAGGTGGTCGTTTCCGCGTTGAAATTTGAAATTTCACGTCGTTTGCGTAAGTCGTCCGTGAATGGCGCTGGACGCCATTTACGTTAACGTCAAAACCAATGACGTCCATAAAGTGCATTTAAATATTCATAATTAACCTTAAAGCGGGGGTTCACCCTAAAAAAAAAATTCTAACATTACATTAAGCTCCATTCCGACATTGACTGTATGCTGATCTTTTTTTTGCCGTACATACCGTTATATCTTTATTCTCCCCCCCCCCCCCCGGCTTCCGGGTAGTGAATCCCGCGGGAGTGGGCGTTCCTATGCACAGGCTAATTGATTGACGTATGACATAAGCTTCCCCCCGGTGCATACGGCCGCGTCACGAGTTGCCGAAAGAAGCCGAACGTCGGTGCGCAGGTGCCGTATAGAGCCGACTCGCAGTCCGGCTTCTTTCGGCAACTTGTGACGCGCTGTATGTGCCGGGGGGGAAATAAAGATACAACGGTATGTACGGCAAAAATAAATAGGGGTTCCTTAAGCAATGAGCAATTTCTGCCTCCCAGATAAGTTCCCACTAACACCATTGATCTTTTTAGCTATCTGTAAGTGGGTAACCCTTACCGAAGACCACAAGTGTAAGCATTCTTCCCACTGACCATTACACTAATGTAGGGTGACCAGACGTCCCCTGTTTTCAGGGACAGTCCCCAGATTGAGGGCACTGTCCCCGGACCAAGTCTGTCCCTGGTTTTGTCCCCGGATTGCAGTGGTGTAGTATGGGGGGCAGCCAGTACTCTCACCCCAGGCGCAACATTTAGGGGGGGCGAAAATTTTTACTGTGCCCCCAGAAGTGTGATGTGTTGTGGCCATGTGCAGCATGCCTCCCTCGGCCCCCTACATCTTCGATGAGGCATGTCCCAAATCCCAGGCATTGCTCTGCAGCACCTTCCCTCTGCCCATGGGCTCATGTGGTCCAGCCTCTCCCACATGATCCCTCTAGTGTCGGTGGCCCATGTGTGAGATCGGCGGAGAGCGAGTGGTGCTCCAAAGGATGATCATGGAGGCCAGAAAGAGGTGAGCAAAATCAACCCATCTACATTGTACATGTGTGTGTGAAGGGGGGGGGGGGGGAGTGTGAGTAGTGCAGCAAATAGAAGTCAGGTAGGTCAGTATAGGAATCAGGTAGGTAAGTATAAGAATTGGGAGGTTTAGCCAATAAAAAAAAATGTCCCCGGATTTCATTTTATCTGGTCTGGTCACCTTACACCAGTGTTTCTCAATTCCAGTCCTCAGGCCCCCCCAACAGGTCAGGTTTTCAGGATTTCCCTCAGATGAAAAGGCTGTGGTGATTACTTAGGCAGTGAAACTGATCAAATCACCTGTGCAAAATAATGGAAATCCTGAAAACCTGACCTGTTGGGGGGGCCTGAGGACTGGAATTGAGAAACACTGCACTAATGTATCATGAGTTGTAGATATGGTAATTTTTAGCAGGGGTTCCCTGAGACCAGAAAGTTATTTCGAGGGTTCCTCTGTGATGAAAAGGTTGAGAAAGGCTGCCTTATGCCAACTACCCTGTACAGGAAAGATGTGTATACTTACCCAATGTACGGGCGCTCCGGTCATGTGATCTCCAAGCTGTCAGCTTCAGAGGAGAGGAGAGAGCACCGACAATGGCTGCAGAGCCTGGGCGGTGACATCACCCATAGACTTACAGGCATCTGTTGTCCGTTGTCCCTCCTCTCCACTGAAGCTGCTACTAGGAGCCAATCACGTGACTGGAGCGCCCTTAGATTGGGTAGGTATAAACATCTTTCCTGTACAGCAGAGGTAGTATTGGACTTAGAATGGGGGTGGTAGTAGGTTTAAGCTGAGTTAGGTGTTAACAAGACTTCTACTTTAACCACTTAAGACCCGGACCTTTAGGCAGCTAAAGGACCCGGCCAGGTTTTGCGATTCGGCACTGCGTCACTTTAACAGACAATTGCGCGGTCGTGCGACGTGGCTCCAAAACAAAATTGGCGTCCTTTTTTTGCCACAAATAGAGCTTTCTTTTGGTGGTATTTGATCACCTCTGCGGTTTTTATTTTTTGCGCTATAAACAAAAATAGAGCGACAATTTTGAAAAAAATGCAATATTTTTTACTTTTTGCTATAATAAATATCCCCCAAAAATATATAAAAAAAAAAATTTTCCCTCAGTATAGGCCGATACGTATTCTTCTACCTATTTTGGTTAAAAAAATCGCAATAAGCGTTTATCGGTTGGTTTGCGCAAAATTTATAGCGTTTACAAAATAGGAGATAGTTTTATTGCATTTTTATTAATTTTTTTATTTACTACTAATGGCGGCGATCAGCGATTTTTTTCTTGGTTTAAGTCTGAGACTGTGGCCAGAAAAACTAAACAAAGTGATAAAAAGGAGAAAGGAATATGATTATAAAATATACGGTAATTCAGGAAACGTAAAGCGATGATACAACGTTATTACATTATATATTATGACATTTTGTTATGTTCTTCATTTCAAGCTCTGAAATCCAAGCAGATGGTGTTATTCTATGTTTCTGGGAGTTGATTTCCCAGCATCCTTTGGGCTGTAACCTTTTGCAAAGCCTGACAATATTTGCACACATTCCCTCAGACATGGTCATATTTTTTTTTTTCTCTGGGAGGACAAAGGCCAACTGCTATTAATTTTAGTGCTTAGGGACAGACTGAAGGTTATTAATCATCACTATAGAATGCAAAATAATAGATGAATAGAGATAAAATGGTAAAGGCTTGCAAAACATAACACAAGGCTTGTCAATTTTATAACAAGTGGAATTAATTAATTATTATTATTATTTTTTTATTAACAATAATATAATAATAATAATAATAATAATAATAATAATAATAATAATAATTATTATTATTATTATTATTATTATTATTATTATTATTAATATGAATGGCTAGTTGCTAGTGGCTAGTTGCTTTAAAATGGCTAGTTGCTTTAAAATCGAAGCAGTACTTACCGTTGTAGAGAGCGATCTTCTCCGCCGCTTCCGGGTATGGGCTGCGGGACTGGGCGTTCCTATTTTGATTGACAGTCTTCCGACAGGCTTCCGACGGTCGCATCCATCGCGTCACGATTTTCCGTAAGTAGCCGAACGTCGGTGCGCAGGCACAGTATAGAGCCGCACCGACGTTCGGCTTCTTTCGGCTACTCGTGACGCAATGGATGCGACCGTCGGAAGTGTGTCGGAAGACTGTCAATCGAAATAGGAACGCCCAGTCCCGAAGACCATACCCCGGAAGCGGCGGAGAAGATCGCTCTCTACAACGGTAAGTACAGCTTCGATTTTAAAACAACTAGCCGATTCCCCCAGACAAAATGAGCATCAATCTAAGGGTAAAAAAAATGTTATGGGTGAACTCCCGCTTTAAGTGAAGATTGGAAGAGCTCAAGGGATTCAGTGGCAGTGAATCAGCAAGTCTAGTGAAAGACCGAGAGCTCAGTGGGTCGAGAATCTACTAGAAGTGACTGTAGAAAAAGTAAAGGAGTTTGTTACATCTTGTGTTAGGAACTGTTCTAAGACTGTTGCCATAGGAGGCAGCAATCGTACACATGCAGATGTGGTGTGCAGATGGATACCTTTTCCTGCATGGCTGTCTACCTGTAGAAGTCTCGGAGTCTGCCAATTAACATTGCAACTACTAAAGGGTGTCCTGGTCCTAACCCTTATTCCCACAGTTCTGTTAAAGAGAAATAAAATCTCTTTGCATTCAAGAAGTGTCTGGCACCCATGAATCTACCTTACACTACACCTACTATGCCTTACCACCCACTCTATACGGAAGGATGTCATCAGCTCTTGGCTCTGGAGGTTCTCATTAGACTAAAGGAGGCCGGGGACCATGCTACAATAATAATAATTATTAGTATTATTAATAGTAATAGTAGTAGTAGTAAGAGCAGAATTGTTGATAATAAGAAGAAGAATTCATATTCTTATCAACAATACTACTACTACTACTACTACTACTACTACTACGAACAAGAAGAAGAAGAAGAAGAAAAAGAAGAAGAAGAAGAAGAAGAAGAAGAAGAAATTAACAATATAATAAAATGCTACTGATGATGGATATTATTATTACTATATACCTTATTAACTACTTGCCGACCGCCCCCCATCCTTTTACGGCGGCAAGTTGGCTCCCCTGCGCGAGAGCCTGTAGTATAAGGTAGTATAACGCAGGCCCCCGACTCCTGTGCGCGTGCCCAGCGGGCACGATCGCCGCCAGGCACACGCGATCGCTCGTTACAGAGCGGGGACCGGGAGCTGTGTGTGTAAACACACAGCTCCTGGTCCTGTCAGGTGGAGAAATGCCTGACCGTCTGTTCATACAATGTATGAACAGAAGATCAGTCATTTCCCCTAGTGAGGCCACCCCCCCTACAGTTAGAACACACCCAGGGAACATATTTAACCCCTTCCCCGCCCCCTAGTGTTAACCCCTTCCCTGCCAGTGGCATTTTTATAGTAATCCAATGCATGTTTATAGCACTGATCGCAATAAAAATGCCAATGGTCCCAAAAATGTGTCAAAAGTGTAAGAAGTATCCGCCATAATGTCGCAGTACCGAAAAAAAAAACGCTGATCGCCGCCATTACTAGTAAAAAATAAATATTCATAAAAATACCCCCTATATTGCAAATGCTATAACTTTTGCGCAAACCAATCAATAAACGCTAATTGCGTTTTTTTTTTACGAAAAATAGGTAGAAGAATACGTATCGGCCTAAAACTGAGGATTTTTTATATATTTTTGGGGGGATATTTATTATAGCAAAACGTAAAAAATATAATTTTTTTTCAAAATTGTCGCTCTATTTTTGTTTATAGCGCAAAAAATCGACAGTGCCGAATGACAAAAAGTGGCCCGGTCATTGACCAGCAATATGATCCGGGACTTAAAGAGGGGGTTCACCCTATAATTTTTTTTTTCTAGCATTAAATTAAGCATAGTAGCGCGAGCTACAGTATGCCTTTATTTATTTTTTTAGCCCCGTACTCACTGTTTAATCCTATAGTGAAGATTCTGACTCCCTGCGGGGAATGGGCATTCCTATCCAGAGGGAAGATGATTGACGGCCGGCTCTGGCGCCTCACGCTTCTCCGGAAATAGCCGAAATAGGACTTGGCTCTTCACGGCGCCTGCGCATAGTCTGTGCGCAGGCGCCGTATAGCGCCGTGAAGAGCCGAGACCTACTCCGGCTATCTTCGGGGAGCGTGATGTGCCATAGCCGGCCGGTAATCATCTTCCCTCTGGATAGGAACGCCCATTCCCCGCGGGGAGTCGGAATCTTCACTATAGGATTAAACAGTGAGTACGGGGCTAAAAAAATAAATACAGGCATACTGTAGCTCGCGCTACTATGCTTAATTTAATGCTAGAATGTTGGTAATGAGGGTGAACCACCGCTTTAAGTGGTTAAGGTGTTATAAAGAAGAAGGGTACAAATTCACAAAGATTTACCACATGTGATAAGTGTCCTGCCATCATTTGTGTAAAATGATTGCATTTCCCTCTGCTACAAACTAGAATTATTTTCACAGTTTCTTGATAATCAGGTTCCATACATTAAAAAAAAGCCTGATACATTCTTTCACAATTTAAAAAATACATAAATTCAAAAACATGTTTTATTTTTTTTAATTATGCAAATTATAAAAAATTAAATAAAAAGAACCTTACCTGTAAACAAGGGAGTCGTCGTAGGTGCCATTGTACTGTATTTGAAACATCCGTATTCCCGGTATATTCCTTTGAAGATTGAATTTAATGAGTACAGTGGAGGATGTTGCCTCGGCCACCACCACCTTTTTGTCTTGGCTTATTTTTGTATCCCCATTGCTACTGCTGGCATTAGACCCTGACTTGGTGGAGGTGGAAATATCAGATGATCCAGGGTCTGGCTCATGGATATGATTTGTACTGTTCACTAAATGCGGGAGTTTAATTATATGGAGGTTGATAGTCTTCGTTGTCTCTCCGGCTGGGTTAGAAGCAATACACGCGAAAGGCCCACCATCCTTGACTGTGGTTATCAGGATGTCCAGTGTTCCGTTATCGTAGACAAAAATGCGTGTCCCGTTGGATATTAGCTTTCCTTCTGGTGATATCCAGTGGACTGCTGGCTCGGGATCTCCAAGGGCTTTGCATTTTAAAACAGCTTTTTGTCCTTCTAAAACTTCAACGTCTGGCGTGTATCTGGTAATAAGTGGGGGCTCGCACAAAAAATCTTCTTCGGTGATGGACCAGAAATACCGTCCTGACAGAAGAGGCGGAGAAGCACATGTCTCCAAGTCGTCCTCTCGCAAAAGGCGTCTCAGCCATAATAATTCACAATTGCAATGTAATGGATTTCCACCAAAACTCAAAGCAAATGCAGAAGGACTTATCATACCTGAGGTTGCTAGCACCTGAGCTCTCTGGAAGAGAGGGTCTGGTGGTAATTTTTGAAGTTTATTAGATGTTACATCTAATCTGTTTAGCTTGTGTAAGTGTGAGAATGTCCCCTTAGGGATGTGCTCAATCATGTTGTGATCCAGACTAAGTGTGTGCAAACTAACCATTTTTTCCACTGCTTCCCATGGAATAGTTTCAAGGTTGTTGTAGGACAGGTCAAGTTCCTCCAAAGCCAAAACATCATCAAAGGCTGTTGGTGAAATCACGATCAATTGGTTGTTGTTGAGTATCAAATGATGGAGATTGGAAAGCCCACTAAAGATGTCATTGGTGACTTTAGTCAATCGATTGCTGTTCAAATGTAACGCCCTTAAATTGCGCAAGTCGCCAAACGATTGGGGGGTGATGTAACTGATTGTATTCCGTGACAAGGTCAGGTCCACTAGACTTGTCATGTTAGCAAAATCCTTCCGTTTTATATTTGTTACAAAATTATCAGCTAGGCGTAGCTCTACAGTCTTTCTGTTGATGTTCGGAGGGATGAAAAGTAAACCTTTCTTGTCGCACAAGGTTGCAAGGTTTGGAGATAAATTTTGACAGGTACAGCGCTTGGGACAGATCTCAGCTCTCACCGCCATGCCAATGAACAACAGATAACCAAACAGTTTTTCCATTGTAGAGCAGGTTAAAAAGCCTAAAAAAGAAAAAGAGAAAAAAGTGTCAATGGAACTTCATACCCATAGGCTTTATTTTAATGTTTGCAAACAAAAATGTTTATTGAGGTATAGAAAATAAGTTCATCATAAATAACATAGTTACATAGGGGCCAGATTCACAAAAGAGATACGACGGCGTATCTCCTGATACGCCGTCGTATCTCTGTTTTAGGGCCGTTCTAACTATGCGACTGATTCATAGAATCAATTACGCATAGTTAGCCCTAAGATCCGACAGGTGTAATTGAATTACACTGTCGGATCTTAGGATGCAATACCTCGGCCGCCGCTGGGGGGAGTTTGTGTCGTAAACCAGCTTCGGGTATGCAAATTAGTACTTACGGCGATCCACGTTGGATTTTCGCGTTCGTTACGTCGTTGCTAGTCTAGTTTCCCGTCGCAAAGTTAGTCGTCGTTTTAGGTGCCCTAACTTTACACAGCCCATGGTAAAGTATGGCCGTCGTTCCCGCGACGAATTTCAATTTTTTTTTTCTTGCGTAAGACGTTGGTGAATACGAAAGTACGCTAAGCACGTCGCCGCTCAAAAAAATGACGTCACTTCGCGCAAAGCACGGCGGGAATTTCAAAACGGAGCATGCGCAGTAGGTCCGGCGCGGGAGCGCGCCTAATTTAAATGGCACACGCCCCTTTGAATTAAGCGGGCTTACGCCGGAGGCCGCCGGCGTAAGTTTTTAACTTTTTTTTAGCAACACTCTTTTGACTAAAAAGCTATTTTAGTTTTAGTTGTATTCTAGTCATCTGAATTGTTTTAACATTATTCATATTTTAGTTGAATAAAATACATTTCATTAATTTGAGGAAAATATTTTAATCCACAAAATTAACACTGGAAAAAAGAAGGTATTAAGTCAAATGAACATGTCAAGCCTTAAAACTAAGTGCGTCTGTGAAATCATGAAGCACTAAAGTACTCAAAATTATTCATAGGCAATGCTTTAAAAGCCTTTACAGGTCATCAGGTTAGAGTTATATACAGTGCCTTGGAAAATAATTCGTACCTATTGAAATTTTCCACATTTTGTTGCAACCAAAAACGTAAATGCATTTTATTGGGATTTTATGTGATAGAGATAGACCAACACAAAGTGGCACATAATTGTGAAGCGAAAGCAAAATAATATTTTATTTTTCATTTTTTTTTTTACAAATAAATATCTAAAAATGTGGGGTGCAATTGTATTTAGCCCCCCTTTACTCTGATACCCCTAACTAAAATCTAGTGGAACCAATTGCCTTCAGAAGTCACCTAATAAGTAAACTGTGTGTGATTTCATCTCAGTACAAATACAGCTGTTCTATGAAGTCCTCAGAAGTTTGTTAGAGAACCTTAGTGAACAAACAGCACCATGAAGGCCAAGGAACACACCAGACAGATCGGGAATAAAGTTGTGGAGAAGTATAAAGAAGGGTTAAGTTATAAAAAAAAATCCCAAGCTTTGAACATCTCACGGAGCTCTGTTCAATCCATCTTCTGAAAATGGAAAGAGTAGGGCCCAACTGAAAACCTACCAAGACATGGCCGTCCACCTAACCTGACCGGGCCGGGCAAGGAGAGCATTCATCAGAGAAGCAGCCAAGAGGTCCATGGTAACTCTGGAGGAGCTGCAGAGATCCACAGCTCAGGTGGGAGAATCTGTCCACAGGACAACTATTAGTCGTGACTCCACAAATCTGCCCTTTATGGAAGAGTGACAAGAAGTAATTGCAGTGAAAGGCAGTTCTACAAAGTGTTGACTTGGGGGGCTGATCTAAACCATTCCATTGTAGCTCTGGCTGTATGTTGAGGGTCGTTGTCCTACTGGAAGGTGAACCCCCCCCCCCCGTCTCAAGTCTTTTGTAGACTCTAACAGGTTTTCTTCTAAGATTGTCCTGTATTTCACTCCATCCATCTTCCCATCAACTCTGATCAGCTTCCCTGTCCCTGCTGAAGAAAAGCATCCCCACCACATGATATTGCCACCACCATGTTTCACGGTGGTGATGGTGTGTTCAGGGTGATGTGCAGTGTTAGTTTTCTGCCACACATAGCCTTTTTCTTTTAGGCCAAAAAGTTAAATTTTGGTCTCATGTGGCCAGAGCACCTTCTTCCGCATGTTTGCATATTTCCCACATGGCTTCTCACAAACTACAAACAGGACTTCTTTTGACTTTCTTTCAACAATGTCTTTCTTCTTGCCACTCTTCCATAAAGGGCAGATTTGTGGAGAGCACCACTAATAGTTGTCCTGTGGACAGATTCTCCCCCCTGAGCTGTGGATCTCTGCAGCTCCTCCAGAGTTACCATGGGCCTCTTGGCTGCTTCTCTGATGAATGCTCTCCTTGCCCGGCCCGGTCAGTTTAGGTGGACGGCCATGTCTTGGTAGGTTTGCAGTTGTGCCATACTCTTTCCATTTTCAGATGATGGATTGAACAGAGCTCCGTGAGATGTTCAAAGCTTGAGATATTCTTTTATAAACTAACCCTGCTTTATACTTCTCCACAACTTTATCCCTGACCTGTCTGGTGTGTTCCTTGGCCTTCATTATGCTGTTTGTTCACTAAGGTTCTCTAACAAACCTCTGATAGCTTCACAGCACAGCTGTACTCAGGGCTGGACTGGGACAAAAATTTGGCCCTGGACTTCTTCCACACTGGCCTACTTTGACATGTCTCTCCTATGGCTGCCGGACAACTCCCGCACCCCCCCATCGGCCACCCAAGCCCCCTCTCCCCCTTCACTTGCCAGTAGCCGTTCTACTTTATTTGAGTAGAATGGTTGGTACTGGTACTTTTATAGGCAGTACCAGTGGAGAAGCTAGACATTATTTCACCTGGGGCAAAGAATCAGTTCGGTGCCCCCCTTATGGGACAAGTTTAGGCAGAAGTGAGAAACTCCCAGGCCATAGCTGTTGAGTCAGCTGTCTGTCCCCTTCCCATGCTCCTCTGTCGTCCCCCCTGCTCCTCTGGTCTTCCCCCTGATTCTCTGTTCCCCCCAGGTGAGCGCTGCGGGGAGGGAGAGGAGGTGAGCTCTGCGGGGAGGGAGAGATAGAGGAGCAGAAGGGGGGCGGCGGTCCGCTGTCACTGAAGCCGGCCCACTAAGCCATCGGCCCACCGGGAAACTCCCTGTAGTCCCAATGGCCAGTCCATCCCTGGTTGTACTTATACTGAGATTAAATTACACACAGGTGGACTCTATTTACCAATTAGATGACTTCTGTAGATAAATTAGTTCCATTAGATTTTAATTAGGGGTATCAAAGTAAAGGGGGTTGAATACAAATGTACCCCTAACTTTTCAGATTTTTTTCTGTAAAAAAAAAATTAAAATCATTTATCATTTTCCTTCCACTTCACAATTATGTGCCACTTTGTGTTGGTCTATCACATAAAATCCCAATAAAATACATTTATGTTTTTGGTTGTAACAAAATGTGGAAAATGTCAAGGGGTATGAATACTTTTTTCAAGGCACTGTGGGCCATATTCTCATAGAAGTTACGATGGAGTATCTCAGGATACTCCATCGTATCTCCCTTTTTTGGCCCGTGTATCTATGCGACTGATTCTTAGAATCATTTTCGAATAGATACACTTAAGATCCGCCATCTGTAAGTCACTTACACTGGCGGATCTTAAATGTAATGACGCCGGCCGCCGCTAGATGCCATTTACGTGAAGGACTCATTCGCGTCGCGTAACCGTCGCTAACGTCGTTTGCGTAAGCGGAAATTTAGTCCTGCTATATGAGGAGTAAGTTTCTGCAAGTCCCACGTAGGCCATGTTACGGATGGCGTCGGGTCCGCGTCGTGTTTTTTCGTCGGGTACGTCGTTTCCGTAAGTCGTTCTTGAATACGACTTTACGTCAATGACGCACACGTCGGCGTCATTGACGTTTTCCGCCGAGAACTGGAGCATGCGCACTGGGCTTTTTGAAGCCCGGCGAATGCGCAGTTCATTAGAATCGGGGGCGCGCTTAATTTGAATACAAGCCGCCCCCTTGGAGATCCGCCAGGCTACGCCGGGGCATTTACACTCCGCCGTCCCAACTTATGGAGCAAGTGTTTGGGGAATACAACACTTGCTTCTGTAAGTTGGGACAGCGGAGTGTAAGTGCCTTAAGCGCAGCCCACGAATTTTTAGAGAGAATATGGGCCTGTATCTTTATTCATCTATTTAAATAGAAATTCCATCTAAATACCCAGAAATAATTCCAGCACTCCCTTCTGTCATTCAAGCTACACTGCAACATTTTAATGCAATCTAGCCCTGCTCCAGAGTCAAATGGAATCCTTGGAGAGCCATTTGTCATTCGGCCAATATACTGTAGCCTCAGCAGAAAAGCAATGCTCTCTATATAAATAACCATTTCTAGTTCTGCAGTCATTTATCAAAATCAAAGTCACAATACTCTCTAAACAGCCTCCACATTTAAAAATACTCCCCTCTTAAAGTGGGCTTGTCATTGCCAAATCAAATTACCCCGGGTGTCTTTAGAGATTCGGAGGCAGACGTGACCCGTTACCAGGGCAGAAGGAGCAGAAAGGACGTTCTGAAAGTGGTTTCTCTATTACCTTTCTGCATGAGATGTGATATATGCGGAGTCTGAGTGAAAGAGATGGGACACAAAGAGGCCACAATGTTCAAAAATAGTCTGAAGGCCATTTTAGAAGAGAATTCTACCATCTTGTTGTATAGCAACAGAAAAAAAAGCCATTTCATTGTAATTAAAGTAGATATGTAGTGCTACCCCCCCCCCCCCATAAGGGCCGCTGTTTAACCAGTT
The DNA here is from genome assembly GCF_905171775.1 of Rana temporaria. Lineage (NCBI taxonomy): Eukaryota > Metazoa > Chordata > Amphibia > Anura > Ranidae > Rana > Rana temporaria. Next base: position 11,961,501 of record NC_053501.1, read on the forward strand.
ACTCCCCAATAAATGCTGAGACTGCACGTCCCCAAGAGCAAAAGCCCAGTCACACTGGCTAGAGCTCCAATAAACAGTCTAGGGCAGTGATGGCAAATCTTTTTGAGCCCGAGTGCCCAAACCGCGACACAAGACCAATTTATTTATTTCAAAGTGCCAACACAGAATTAAACCTACCAGTGGCTCTGTACAGAGGATGGGACTGATCATCCCTCTCTAAATGAGCCCTAAGGGACCAAAAACGTGTCATTCTGCCAGATTCGCTCAGACTGCAGGGATCAGGAATGCATTGTGCTCAGAATGCACTGACCATTCCACTCACCTACCTGACCATTACACTCACCTACCTGACCATTGCACTCGCCTACCTGGCACATGCAATGACACCATTACTGACCATTGCACTTGCCTACCTGACACATGCAATGACACCAATAATGAGGCACAATGACACCAATGATGACAAAAAATGGGGGAGCACATTGTTTCCCAATGACACCATTAATGAGGCACAATGTTTTCCAATGACACCAATAATGAGGCACAATGTTTCCTAATGACACCAATAATGAGGCACAATGACACCAATGATGACACCAATGATGGGGCACAATGTTTCCTAATGACACCAATAATGAGGCACAATGACACCAATGATTATGCGAATGATGGGGCACAATGTTTCCCAATGACACCAATAATGAGGCTGAATATAACACCAATGATGGGGCACAATGTTTCTCAATGACAATAATGAGGCTGTTCTTTTTACACAATTGATTGTTTTCAGAGCTAGCACCTGATATCTGAGAGTGGGGCAGGCTTAGGACTGACAAGATAACTGTACTGTACACTCCACCTGTCTCCCAGTGTCTGACCTTGCTCCAGCAGCTCATTCCCGCCCGCAAGTCTCCTCTGATTACAGCTGCGTGTGCTCCCAGTCACATCACCGCTGATTTGCTTGATGGTGGATGCGGTGTGGATGAGACAGCTTCTTTGATTGGATCAGCGTGCGCACGCAGGCACGCACGTCACCCCCAGGAGCTTCTTCTTTGTCACTCCCACTCGGACACGTCATCGATAGCCTAGAGAACTGTGGGAGATGCAGTTTGCGGTGCGGTGGGGATTAATGGATTTTAGTGTGTGCTTTTCAAATTTTTCATGGCGTGCCCACAGAGAGGGCACGCATGCCACGGGTTCGCCATCACTGGTCTAGGGGATGTCTTTTTTGAAGTTTATTGCTTAACCGATTCAATACAGGGTACATTTACCGTCTTACTGCCCAGGCCAATTTTCAGCTTTGAGCGCTGTCAGGCTTTGAATGACAATTTATGCAACTCTGTACCTAAATTAAATTTTTATATATATATATTTTTTTTTCACATAAATATAGCTTTCTTTTGGTGGTGTATAAGTCGCTGTTTTTTAGTTTTTGCTAAAAAGTCAGAAAAAAAAAACTTGGGTGTCCCCGCCACTGTTCCAGCCCCTAATGGACAGGTACCACCGTACGCCAGCTGTAAAACCCTGGGTTAATCCATTGTCAGCAGGACAGGAGGTGATGGAAGTCTTCTGAATGGAGCCATGGATGGTGGTTAACATCTGACAGAAATTCTAATCCTACCCCACCCTATCCAAAATTAGAAAAAAAAAATATTTGGGCTTGAAATACACTTTGAAGCAGAGTTCCACCCAAGAATGGAACATCCGCTTTTTGGAATCCCCCCCCCCCCTCCGGTGTCACATTTGGCACCTTTCAGGGGGAAGGGGGGAGCAGATACCTGCCACTTGCGGGCATACATATCTATGGATATCTGCGCCATGTTCGGTGCCTCCTCCGTCCCCCTGTTCTCTTCTGGGAGACACACAGGTCCCAGAAGACAGCAAGGACCATTTAGATCGCGCAGCATGACTTGTGCATGCACAGTAGAGAACCAGGAAGTGAAGCCGCAAGGCTTCACTTCCTGATTCCCTTACCAAAGATGGCGCGGGCACCACCCGAGAGCCAAGGGACAGATCAGCTTTGGGTGCCGACATCGCGGGAGCCCTGGACAGGTAAGTGATAATTTTTTTAAAAGTCAGCAGCTACAGTATTTGCAGCTGCTGACTTTTATGCCCTGTACACACGATCGGATATCTGATGGAATCTAATCCGATGGATTTTTTTCGTCGGATATCCGATGAAGCTGACTTTCATCAGTCTTGCCTACACACCATCAGTCAAAAATCCGACCGTGGTGGCGTAAAATACTACGACGTGCTGAGAAAAAAGTTCAATGCTTCCGACTTGATTCTGAGCATGCGTGGATTTTTCTCCCATGGAGTTCCACACAGACGATCGTTTTTTTCTATCGTTTTTTTATTCATAGGAAAATTTTAAAACATGTTCTATTTTTTTTCACCGATGGAAAACAAACCGATGGGGCCCACACAGGATCGGTTTATCCGATGAAAACAGTCCATCGGTCCTTTTTCATCAGACAAACCGATCGTGTGTACACGGCTTTAACTAGATGCCGACCAGCCGCCGCAGTTCTAGGGTGGTAGGTCGGCTCTCCTGTGCGAGAGCCCGTCGTATAACGTCGGCTCTCGACACGGCCACTAGGGGCGCGTGCGCCCCCCGCTCGCTCCTGACTCCCGTGCGCGTGCCCAGCGGTCGCGATCACCGCCAGGCACACGCAATTGCTCATTACAGAGCAGGGACCGGGAGCTGTGTGTGTAAACACACAGCTCCCGGTCCTGTCAGGGAGAGAAATGCTGATCTTCTGTTCATACAATGTATGAACAGCGATCAGGGCCGCCATCAGGGGGGTACAGGCAGTACACCTGTAAGGGGCCCGGAGGTCCCCAGGGAATATATTTTTTTTACTATATTTTTATTTTATTTTTTATTAAAGGGCCAATTTTTTTGGGGGGGGGCCGGAGGTCCCCAGGGCCCCGGAGATCCCCAGGGCCCCGGATGACAACCCCCCTTTTTTTTATAAAAAAAATATTTTTTTTATATATTTTTTTATTTCTTTTATTTTTTATTTTTGTTTATCTATTTTTTTTTTATTAAAGGGCACAGAGGTCCTCAGGGCCCTGGATGGCAACCCCCCTTTTTTTTATAAATGTTTATTTTTATTTATTTTTTTATATATTTTTTTTTATTTATTTTTTATTAAAGGGCCCAGAGGTTTCTTTTTTTTTTCTTTTTATTAAAGGGCCCAAAGGTCCCGGATGGCAACCCCTCTTTTTTTGTCATTTCTTTTTATAATTTATATATATATATATATATATATATATATATATATATATATATATATATTTTTTTTTTTTTTAAAATTTATTAAAGGGCTCAGAGGTCCCCAGGGCCTCGGATGGCTACCCCCCTTTTTTTATATATATTTTTCTTTATTTCTTCTTTTCATTGTAAAGGACCCCCCCCGCTTCTCAATTCGCGGCAGCCCGCTTCGCATTTTCAGGTGGCAGCACCCCCCCCCCCCCCTCCGGTTCTCTACTCCAGGGGGCCCATGCCTGAAGCTGTGTAAGGGGCCCCAAAATTCCTGATGGCGGCCCTGACAGCGATCAGTAATTTCCCCTAGTGAGGCCACCCCCCACACAGTTAGAACACACCCATGGAACATACTTAACCCCTTCCCCGCCCCCTAGTGTTAACCCCCTTCCCTGCCAGTGGCATTTTTATAGTAATCCAATGCATTTTTATAGCACTGATCGCTATAAAAATGCCAATGGTCCCAAAAATGTGTCAAAAGTGTCCGAAGTGTCCGCCATATTGTCGCAGTACCGAAAAAAATCGCTGAACGCCGCCATTACTAGTAAAAAAAAAATATTAATAAAAATGCCATAAAACTACCCCCTATTTTGTAAACACTATAACTTTTGCGCAAATCAATCAATAAATGCTTATTGCGATTTTTTTTTTACGAAAAATATGTAGAAGAATACGTATTGGCCTAAACTGAGGAAAAAAAATGTTTTTTTTATATATTTTTGGGGGATATTTATTATGGTAAAAAGTAAAAAATATTCATTTTTTTCAAAATTATCAAGGGGTCACGGCACTAAAAGGTTGAGAACCACTGCCCTATCCAGTACACAGCCCCCCATCCATTATACATTCACCATCCATTATACAGCCCCCCTCCCAGTACACAGCCCCCCATCCATTATACAGCCCCCCATCCATTATAAGCCCCCCTACCCAGTATACAGCCCCCATGCATTATACATCTCCCCATCCATTTTTGGGGGATATTTATTATAGAAAAAATATTGAATTTTTTTCAAAACTGTCGCTCTATTTTTGTTTATAGCGCAAAAACTAAAAACCTCAGAGGTGATCAAATACCACCAAAATAAAGCTCTATTTGTGGGAAAAAAAGGACGCCAATTTTGTTTGGGAGCCACGTCGCACGACCGCGCAATTGTCAGTCAAAGCGACGCAGTGCCGAATTGCAAAAAGTGCTCTGGTCTTTGACCAGCAATATGGTCCGGGGCTGAAGTGGTTAATAAAAAAAAAAAAATGGCGGAACTTCGCTTTAACAAGTTTCCAAAAAAGCTTATAGAATTAATAAATAAATAAAATATTGGTAGATGAAAGCAAATCCCACACTGCTTTTTGTTAAGTGAAAAAAAGATCATTTAGAGATTTTACACCCCAACACAGGCAAAGAATAACATCCCGCCATTGCAGAGCTAAGAACAAGAACCCGTAAACAACCCGCAGAGCCTCAGAATTGGACAAAAAGCTTTTCATCTTATCTCAGAGCTTAAATTGACAATCTACTTTATTGACGTACACTCGGAGAAAGCTGGTTTCCAGTTTGCTGCAGTAATAAAGCTGATTTTCAGTCTGATCTGTTATGGCTACACAGCTTCCCCTAGCGAGATGCGTAGAGCACTTAATGCAGACTACCGAATATCACTTACATTATATATTAAAGCTCGGCAAGCAGGAGAGGAACCAAAAAAATAAATGAATAAAAAGTACAGTGCGCACAGTCAAGTAGGCTAATAAAAATAACCCGGGGAAAGTTTAAGTCATAAAATAAATAAACGGTTGTATTAAAAAATCATCTCTGCTCTCCCCGGTCTGACTTTGCAGTGTAAACACGAGGGTGGATATGTCTGCTACACAATGGTGGCTCACCGTTCTATAAAAGAATGAGCAATAACAAGTACCGTACAGGAGATTTAAACCCAATCGCTAAAATCTCACGTAAGCGTTAACATATTGCTATTGCGTTAAAGTGGATGTAAACAGAGTTAATCCAGCGCTGAGCAATCCTCTTTTTATTGTTCAGTGAAATAAAACAGACTTCCAGATAAAGACCAATAGGTAGATTCAGAAAGAGTTAGGCCGGCTTATCAGTAGATAAGCCGACCTAACTCAGAATCTACGCCGACTTATGTTTAACCACTTAAGCCCCGGACCAATATGCAGCCTAAAGACCCAAGGTGTTTTTACAGTTCGGGACTGCGTCGTTTAACAGACAATTGCGCGGTCGTGCGACGTGGCTCCCAAACAAAATTGGCGTCCTTTTTTTCCCACAAATAGAGCTTTCTTTTGGTGGTATTTGATCACATCTGCGTTTTTTAGTTTTTGCGCTATAAACAAAAATAGAGCGACAATTTTGAAAAAAATGCAATATTTTTTACTTTTTGCTATAATAAATATCCCCCAAAAACATATATAAAAACATTTTTTTCCCTCAGTTTAGGCCGATACGTATTCTTCGACCTATTTTTAGTAAAAAAAATCGCAATAAGCGTTTATCGATTGGTTTGTGCAAAATGTATAGCGTTTACAAAATAGGGGATAGTTTTATTGCATTTTTATTAATGTTTTTTTTTTTTACTACTAATGGCGGCGATCAGCAATTTTTTTCGTGACTGCGACATTATGGCGGACACTTCGGACAATTTTGACACATTTTTGGGACCATTGTCATTTTCACAGCAAAAAATGCATTTAAATTGCATTCTTTATTGTGAAAATGACAGTTGCAGTTTGGGAGTTAACCACAGGGGGTGCTGTAGGAGTTGGGGTGCACCTAGTGTGTGTTTACAACTGTAGGGGGGTGTGGCTGTAGGACTGACGTCATCGATTGTGTCTCCCCTATAAAGGGGATGACACGATCGATGCGTCGCCACAGTGAAGCACGGGGAAGCCGTGTTTACATACGGCTCTCCCCGTTCTTCAGCTCCGGGGAGAGATCGCGACGGAGCGGCTATAAACAAATAGCCGCGCCGTGGTCCCGGATCGCTTCCCGAGCGAACCCGACCGCCGCATGTAGCGGGGGGGGTCCCGATCGGACCCCCCACCCGCTAATAGGCAAGGACGTACATTAACGCCCATGTGCCTGTACGTGCCATTCTGTGGATGTACATATACATGCGGAGGTCGGGAAGTGGTTAAGTGTATTCTCAAACAGAGATACGCTTAAACATATCTAAGATACGACGGCTTGCGCCGTCCTATCTTAGGTTGCAATATTGAGGCTGGCCGCTAGGTGGCGCTTCCATTGCGTCGGCGTAGAATATGTAAATTAGCAGATACGCCGATTCACGAACGTACGCCCCCCGCCGCCGCAGTACATTTACGCCGTTTCTGTGAGGCATTATCAGGCCTAAAGTTATTCCATCTAATAGATGGAATAGTAATGTTAAAGTATGGCCGCCGTTCCCGCTTCGAAATTCGAAATTTTTACGTTGTTTGCGTAAGTCGTCCGTGAATAGGGATTTACGTTGTTTACGTCCACGTCGAAATCAATAGGCCCGTGCGGCGTACTTAGCCGCAATGCACACTGGGAAATGTGGGCACCCGGCGCATGCGTAGTTGAAAAAAAACGTCAAAAACTTAAGGTCAAGCCCCATTTACATAAAACACGCCCCCTTACACACATTTGAATTAGGCGCACTTACGCCCGCCCGCTTTAGGCTACGCCGCCGTAACTTAGCAGGCAAGTACTTTGAGAATCAAGTACTTGCCTCGCTAACTTACGACGGCGTAGCTTAAACACGATAAGCTACGCCGCCGTAACTTTGCACCATTCTCTCTGAATCTACCTACAAAGTCCTTGCTTGAGTGACAGGTTATTTACATATCTCGTGTACTAGCTTGCAGACATACACAGCTTCTGTAAAGTGCACAATTCACATCCCCCTCTCCTCCTCTTCTCTCCTCCGCTCCCCTCCAGCTCTCGCAGGATTAGCTGTCTTTCCTGTGTTTTGATTAAATGTTTTCAAAATATGGGGTGATCCACAGTTCAGTGTGAACAGACATCAGAATATACAGTATATAGACAAGAAGCTGTGCATGTCTGCAAGCTAGTGCACGAGATATGTAAATAACCTGTCACTCAAGCAAGGACTTTGGTCTTTATAGGGAAGTCTGTTTTATTTCACTGAACAATAAAAAGAGGATTGCTCAGCGCTGGATTAACTCTGTGTGGCAAGACTGGGCACAGATGATAGAAAATCGTATTCTCTACACTGTGACATAAAAAATAAATAAAAAATCATAGCCCTTTAACTGGGTCTTTGGGTGGGGTAACAGGATGAGCTTCAAATGCATGATCGGTACATGGGCAAGAAGCCAAAATACGTCCCACCCCCTACTTTATAATGCGAATCAGCATCCTTTCAAGAGCTATAGCAGTAGAGAGACTCTCACTAAACAGCATGATAGGTATACAAGCAGATCACCCTGTTGAGCTCTCCCAGGGTTCAGAGTCTAAAAACTAACTGATTTTCCCCAGAGCTTCTGATGGTGGAAATGTGTTTTGCTACATGTTGGTACCAGGTCATGGTCCTCAGGATCGTCCCACCAGGAGGTGAGCAAGCCGGAGTCCAATAGCCAGATATAGCAGGTCAGATCAAGCAGGAGCATAGTCAATGAACAAGCCAATGGTCCATAACAAGTGGTTGCAGGTTGGAATTAAAGGAACACTAAAGTAAAAAAAAAATTGGTAAAATAACAAATATTTTATACTTACCTCCACTGTGCAGCTCGTTTTGCACAGGGTGTCCCTGAACCCGGTCTTCTGGGGTCCCTCGGTTGCTGTCTCGGCTCCTCCTCGCAAGAGCTTTCTACCTTCATGCAAGCTCCCTCGCATGGTGGAAAGCTCTTGCGAGCGCGCTCCCGTGATACAGCGGCGGCCATAGCCGCCAACTGTATCACACGGCCCCGCTCCCCGACACACAGCGTCATTGGATGTGATTGACAGCAGCGCCAGCCAATGGCTGCGCTGCTATCAATCCGTCCAACCTAGCCAATCAACGGCCAGGCTGGGAACCGAACAGGATGACGGGGATGCGTGCGGGACTTTCGAGGGGTGAGGTAAAACGGGGGCTCGGGGGGCGGTGCTGTTGGATGTTTTTTCATCTTAATGCATAGGATGCATTAAGGTGAAAAGACATTTACCTTTACAACCCCTTTAAGCAAACGCGTAGTCAGGGCCGTTTGAAGACATTTGGGGGCCCCAAGCAAAAAAAAAAGTCACTTTATAAGTTGAGGGGGGGGGGGGGGGGGGGGGGGGGGGGTTGGCGGCTTACCTCTACCCTCCGCCTCACACGCCAGCATATGTTCGTTGACTGTCCAATAAGCATATACAAAGGGAGGTGTGCCGAATAGCTGAAGGAATAGTCATGTTCATATGGCTAAGCAGTTAATGATCCACATCAGCAAAGAGGGGCCAAACAACTTCAGGGCACTACAAATACAAGCATACCTTGGCAGGGCACAGGAGAAAATGGAGGTGTATGACAACAGAACAGCATGTTGGTGTCCGCACAGGGGCCCCTGCAGTCCGGTCGGCCGTTTACCATAACCCCGTGGTACAGGAGATTCAGTTTGCTGTTCCCGGGGCCGGACTGAAAGGAAGTAAACACTCAGTGTGTGCACTTCCTGTCAGTCCAGCCGGGAACAGGAACCTTAATCTCCTGTACCGCGCGGTTATGGTACACGGCCGACCGGACTGCAGGAGGATGCAGCGGTGCGGCAAGGGCCCTCCCTGCTGGGGCCCCTGGCCAGCTCGGGGCCCCAGGCAAATGCTTGCTTTGCCTGTCGGGTTCCGACGGGCCTGCACGTAGTCAAGGAACAATTCAAAGGTCAGTAACACGTGATTGCAGGTTGGAATCAAGCAGATGTGTAGTCAAGGAACAAGCCATAGGTCAGTAACAAGTGGTTGCAGGTTGGAATCAGGCAGAAGCATAGATAAGGAACAAACCAAAGGTCAGTAACAAGTGATTGCAGGTTGGGATCAAGCAGAAGCGTAGTCATGGAACAAACCAAAGGTTGGTAACGAGTGGTAGCGCAGATATGAACAGGTGTGACAAGAGCAAAATATTGGCTGGAGAGAGCATGATAATCTGGCAAACAGGAAGTGCAAAGGCAAAGCAATCAGGCACAGAGCTGTCCGGCATGCCAGGTCCTAACATAGTCCAAGGAGTAGAAATCAACACTTGTGTGGTATGGAGGTGCTAAAGAGAGATGGATTTGAATGATAAAACTCGCTTTAAGAGGCAAAAGAAAAGAAGGTTAATCCAAGACACCTTGTTCTAATTTGCACTCAGTTTCTATTCCTTTTTTGTCTTAAAAAAAATGAGAATTCTCGAGATACTGTCTTTCACAGTTTTCTTGTCAGCGTGACAAGCTGCCAATACATGTTGAAGTCTATTAGCACCAACTCTTTCACAAGGATCATTTAAAGCCGGCTTGATGTTAAGAAAAGTTAGAATGGCACAGTGTGGGACGCCTGAGTGGGTGTTGGAGGACAATCAGTTACCTGAAGATTTGTCTTTTAAACCAAACCCATGATTACAATTGCCATCAGTGTAACCCCCAGCAGGCACCATAGAAAGAAACCCTTTTGTAAATGTGTAACAAGGAGAGATAAACGGAAAATGTTACGGCTTTGTGAAAACTTACTGAACAGTAACTTTTACGGGAAACTTAGACATTTAGGAGTTTGAATATTCTTAGCAAGCAGTACATGAGCTTTATAACAAACCCCCACTGACCTTCGTAGCTATAAGTAGGTCAGCAAGGTCCATAAAGACATACATAAGCAAGTTTGGGGAGGAGGAACTTGACTGGCCTGCACAATAGAACACCTTTGGGATAAATTAGAGTGGAGACTATGGGCCAGATCCAGGTAGAATTACGTTACTTCGCGGTGGCGTAACGTATCCCATTTACGTTACACCGCCGCAGGTTTACAGTGTAAGTGCCTGATTGACAAAGCTCTTACCTGTAAACTTGCGGCAGTGTAACGTAAATCCGCTCGGCGCAAGCCCGCCTAATTCAAATGGGGCGGGCACCATTTAAATTAGGCGCGTTCCCGCGCCGAACGTACTGCGCATGCTCCGACGAGAAAATTACCCGACGTGCATTGCGCTAAATGACGTCGCACGGACGTCATTTGTTTAGACGTTAACGTAAATGGCGTCCAGCGCCATTCACAGACGACTTACGCAAACGTTGTGATTTTTTAAAATTTTGACGCGGGAACGACGGCCATACTTAACCTGCCTTCTCATTGGACAGTTCATGAGCATCCTCGCTCACCCAGTCTATTGTCCGATGCACAGTGTGCAGGCGGGTGATAATTGTGTTTTTAACCACTTAAGCCCCGGACCAAAATGCAGCTAAAAGACCAGGCCAGGTTTTGCGATTCGGCACTGCGTCGCTTTAACAGACAATTGCGCGGTCGTGCGACGTGGCTCCCAAACAAAATTGATGTCCTTATTTTCACACAAATAGAGCTTTCTTTTGGTGGTATTTGATCACCTCTGCGGTTTTTATTTTTTGCGCTATAAACAAAAATAGAGCGACAGTTTTGAAAAAAATTCAATATTTTTTCTATAATAAATATCCCCCAAAAATGGATGGGGAGATGTATAATGCATGGGGGCTGTATACTGGGAAGGGGGGCTGTATAATGGATGGGGGATGTATAATGGATGGGGTGCTGTGTACTGGGAGGGGGGCTGTATAATGGATGGTGGATGTATAATGGATGGGGGGCTGTGTACTGGATAGGGCAGTGGTTCTCAACCTTTTAGTGCCGTGACCCCTTGATACAATTCCCCAAGTTGTGGGGACCCCTAACAGTAAAATTAGTTTCATAGCGTGTGTTGTCAGCACCCAAGGCAAGACAAGTAATTTGCGCCCCTAACCCATGGAAATTTAGCGCTCCCTGAGTCCCGTCCAATCCTACAGTATTAAAACCTCATATGGTACAATTTAGGATGTACCACTCTTTCTTTGTTCTCCTTTCTTTCCCTTTTATCTCTCGCTACCCTAATTTCTTGTTTTTTTCTCCCACCCCTCTCTCTCTCTCGCCGTCTTTCTTGTTCTTTCTCTTATTCTTTCTCTCCCTTTTTCTTTCTTCCTCCCCCTCTTTTCCTCTCCTTTCCATGTATTCTCTATTTTTATTCCTTCTATTACTCCTTGGTGGGGGGGAATGGGATGAGTGGCAATTCTGGTGAGGAGTTGGGATCAGCCAACTTAGGTGCTCTTGATGAAGGTCATCTGCTGATCTGAGAACTGTAGTGGGAACTTTTAATGGCTATAATCACAGGTAGTGTTACTCACTGTGTGTGCGACTTTGTGGTGTCTCGTAGCAGTGACACCTATGCTGAAATCAGGAGATAGGGTCTCCTCAAGCCCCTCCTACCTCACAATCCTCACCAGTCAGCGGACCTCTAGTCTCTGCCCCCAGCCATGCCGTGAACTGAATGGATGGCTGCAAAGAGGCTGAGTGGGCAGCCGTGGGCTCCAGGAACAGCCTAGCTGGGTGGTCACAGGCTCCAGAGACACCCCTGCTGGGCAGTTGCAGAAAGGCTGGGAGAGTGGTGCGGGCTTCAGGAACAGACCAGGATTTGGTGACCCCTGGCAAATCATCATTTGATCCCCTTGGGGGTCCCGACCCCCAGGTTGAGAACCACTGGGATAGGGGGATGTGTACTGCATGGGGGAATGTATTATGGATGGGAGCTGTATACTGGGGAGGGGGGCTGTATAATGGATGGGGGGTGTGTACTGGATGGGGGGGGGCGTATAATGAATGGGGGGGGCTGTGTACTGGGGAGGTGGGCAGTGTAGGGCTGGACTGGGACAAAAATCTGGCCCTGGACTTCATCCAGACTGGCCCACTTTGACAGGTCTCTCCCATGGCGGACGGACAACTCCCGCCCCCCCCCCCTGGCCACCTAAGCCCCCTCTCCCCCTTCACTAGCCACTAGCCTTTCTACTTTATTAGAGTAGAACGGCTGGTACTGGTACTTTTATAGGCAGTACCAGTTGGGAAGCTAGACATTATTTCACCTGGGGGAAAATAATCAGTTTGGTGACCCCCCTTATGGGACAAGATTAGGCAGAAGTGAGAAACTCCCAGGCCATAGCTGTTGAGTCAGCTGTCTGTCCCCTCCCCCATGCTCCTCTGTCGTCGCCCCTGCTCCTCTGGTCCTCCCCCTGCTTTCCTGTTCCACCCAGATGAGTGCTGCGGGGAGGAAGAGGAGGTGAACGCTGCGGGGAGGGAGAGACAGAGGAGCGGAGGGGTGCGGCGCTCTGCTGTCACTGAAGCTGGCCCACTGAGCCATCGGCCCACCAGGAAACTCCCTGTAGTGCCAATGGCCAGTCCATCCCTGGGGCTGTGTACTGTAAAGAGGGCTGTGATTTTTTTTTCCCTTAAACTCCCCTCTTAAAATTGGGGTGCATGTTATACGCCGATAAATACGGTGTGTGTATATATATATATATATATATATATATATATATAAAATATTTCCTTTAACTAATGTCAGACTCTCAGCCAGAATCGTCCTAATTGGAAATCTAGAGGTTTGTCGGCAAGCTGCACACTGCCCCCCTCTGCTGTTTGTTTGCTTCCAGCTACTGGCAGTCACTTAGTACAATGCTGCAGTAAGTGCTGGTTGCAAATGATGTAGCCATCCCTCCATATGTGTCTCTCAGACAGAATCCACACAATGTGCCTGATCAATTATTCATCATGATGTGCTTTAGTGAAGATATAAATTTATAACACATGGCTTAATTTAGGCTTCCTGATAAATTATTTAAAATATCAGAAAAAAAAAATGTCCTGCTTCGCTGGCAAAAATATCGTTGGAGAAATGAAAATGTAACAGATGTATCATTTGATGGCAGGAAAATAGACCGTCTTTACATAATCGGTGGATAGCTGCGTGTCTAAGATGACTAAGTGCAGCAAAGGGTGATCTGCCATAAAACGAGGTTGTTGTGAAAAATACCATTCCTGGTGTAGGCAGAACAACAAGCAAGATACAAAGCAAGGATCATTTATGTATGCCATCAAGGTCAAAAAAACAATTTTCAGATCAGCCAGTGAATTGTAATATGGTAGATGATTGTAAAATGAGGTACAGGGACACGTTTGCCACATTTATACAACAAAAAGCTCCAACAGATTACAAAGATTTCCCAGCATGATTTACTGTGTCGGCAGGTGTCCACTCATTTCACACTTCATGATTTGGAGCTTAAGCCCTGTACACACGGCCAGGGCCACTGATAGAGGGGGACCACCAGTCCTCCTGTAGGGGGCCTGATCACACAAGGGGGCCCGAACAGCAGGAGGAATTGGTGCGGAGGGGCAATTACAGAAGGATGCCCTTTGCGGTTCTCTGCAGCAGCTGAAAGCCAGTTTTTCCCCCTCCTGCTGGCTTTCAGCTGCTGCGGGTAGAGACACAGACACAGGGCATGGTTCCTATAATTGATTCCTTAACCACTAGAGGGCCGCGCTATAGACGAAAGACGTCCACAGCGCGGCTCTCAAATGCCGAGTGGACGTCTTTAGACGTCCTGTTGTTGTGATTCCCTGTGCGCGCTGCTGGGGGCGCGCAGCGGGGAAACAACGTGCCCGACGCGTCGCTTGGGAGCCGATGCGAGTGCCTGGCTGCCGTGATGTCCGCCAGACACCCGCCATCGTCGGTGACAGTAGGGACGTGGAGCTCTGTGTATAAATGTGAATGGTCCCAAAATTGTGTCAAAAGTGTCCGATACGTCCGCAGCAATATCGCAGGCCTGACAAAAATAATCGCAAATCGCAGCCATTACTAGTAAAAAAAATTAAAAAAAAATCATAAATCTATCCCCTATTTTGTAGGCGCTATAACTTTTGCGCAAACCAATCAATATACGCTTATTGCAATTTTTTTTAACAAAAATATGTAGAAGAATACGTATTGGCCTAAACTGAGGGAAATATTTTTTTTTTTTTTAAAAAATTGGGATATTATTATAACAAAAAGTAAAAAATATTGTGTTTTTTTTTTAAATTCATTTTTTTTATGTTTATAGCGCAAAAAATAAAAATCGCAGAGGTGATCAAATACCACCAAAAGAAAGCTCTATTTGTGGGAAAAAAATTATAAAAATATAATTTGGGTACAGTGTTGTATGACCGCGCAATTGTCATTCAAAATGCGTCAGCGCTGAAAGCTGAAAATTGGTCTGGGCACGAAGGGGGTTTAAGTGCCCAGTAATGAAGTGGTTAAAATCAATCCCCCTCCCTGTTTTGCCTGCTTCTGATCCCCCCCCATGTGCCTTTTGTCACTGTGCCCCCCCCCCCCCCGCAGCTACAGGCTTCCCTGTCCTGTAAAAAAATAACAAATTATAAAAAATATATATAATTAAATATTGTAATAAATATTTTTTAAAAATTATAAAATAAAAAAATTGCAAAATGTTCAACATTTTTTTTTTTAATGTAAAAAACTATTGAAACATGGCTAATTTACAAAGGTTCTCTGTTAAGTTTGTGTCTGTAACGGTATGGCCCGTGGGACCCAGAGGCTCTTGAAGGATGTGGGGGTACTTCTGTGTCAGCTTCACCAATGACTTGTGTCTAAGGTCATCCTATATCCACTAGGGGCATAGAATGACTGAGAAATTATATCATGGATTACATGAGATGGGACAGTAATGATAATTCATGTATTGCAGGATATCTTGAAATATTACAAGTTGTTCATTCTGAACACAACAGGTCAATAGAGTGTCTCCTTCAATGTGGAACATAGACTGTTGAGATGTTAATTGATGTTAATCACCTCCAGCTACCTGGCTGTGGTGATGAAAGCTTGCTGTGATTGCATTCTATTGTCTATTGTGTTAATTAAGCCTGGCTCCTAAGATATTTCATGGTGCTATGCTAACTAACCCTGTATTGTGTGAAAGTTCTATTGATGCTAGTATGTGTTGTGAGTTAACACACTCTAAAGGTCAGACGTCTGACTTATGTTCACTAAAGGAATGTGGATTGTGTAGCAGATGAGAATAGCTTATCACGGAGTCAGAAAGTCTGTCTAAGATGTGGATTGAGGGGGACTCGTTAGCACCCATTGTGTGATGTTAGGGGTGGAGTGTGTCATTGTCCCTTTTGATTACTGCAGCATGCTTTCTAACTGTATATAAGAAACCTGAGTTTACCATTAAAGTGTCATTCTGTTTGGAACCAGAGAACAGAGCTGCGTCTCATTATTCTGGGGGAAAATCCAATGGGTTCTGTCTGCTGGATTGTGGAGTGTCGGAAGCTGTCTTGGGTTGGTGGAATGGAATATCGTAACGGTGTTAACCCCTGACCGTTACAGTGTCCACTAGTAATAATGTTTGTGTAATTTTAGTAAAAATATTGTCTTGATATATTTGGGGAGGGTGGTGCCTGCCAGGTAGGCTGTACGGGGCCCCCGTGATTTCTAACAGCAGTCCTGCACACGGCCGTGAATCCCGTCAGGAAAAAACATTGGTTTTCCTGACGGAATTCCTGGCAAGCTTGTCTTACAAAGCCGTGCATACAGACGGCCATTCAAAAGAACCGCTGTTCTTTTGAATGGTAAGAACGTAGGGGCGTCATCGACTACGACAAGCCGGCGCTCGTCACATTCGATGCCATCGCCGCCACCTTGCTACACCCCACACTAAACTTGTATGCTACCGTGCATGCGTCAAACTCTTATCGAGCATGTGCAGGTTTCCAATGGAACAGGTAAGCCTACAGACGACCAGTTTTCTCGGCAGGAAACACTCTGCCGGGAATCCCGATGGGAAAATAGAGAGCAGGTTCTCTATTTTTCCCGGGGAGTTTTCCTGTCGGGAAAACTGCTAGGGCGTATACACACAGCCGGGATTCCCGGCCAAATGCTCTCCTGGCAGTCGTGTGTATGAGGCTTTACTAATTTCTCCCGCTATGATTCCGTGCTCAGATTGGTGTCCTCCCTTTTCCCTCATTTGCATCCAGTGTTTGGGTCAGTGTCTCCTCACTTTTCCCACCCTGATCCAGTATGTGTGCTAGTATCCCTCCATGATCCAGTTCATTTCTCCCACCATGATCTAGTCTCCATGTGTATGCTTTTCCGAGGGGAAAAAAAATGTGCATGCCCAGAATCAAGCATGAGACGGGAGCACTCATTCTGGTAAAACTAGCGTTCGTAATGGAGATGGCACATTCGTCACGCTGTAACGGACTGAAAAGCACGAAGACTGAAAAGCGCAAATCATCTCTCATCAAACTTTTACTAACACGAGGATCAGCAAAAGCAGCCCAAAGTGTGACGCCGTTTGAATGGAACTTCCCCTTTATAGTCCCATCGTACATGTTGTACGTCACCATGCTTTGGACAGGCGGTATTTGGCCTGAACATGTGTATGCAAGGCAGGCTTAAAAGGAATCCCGTTGGGAAAAACTGCATGTTTTTTTCCTGCCGAGAAAGACGGTTGTGTGTACTAGGCATAAGCCAGTTTTCCCTCATTTATCCCACCATGATCCATTATGTGGACTGAAGTCCTCTCAATTTCCCACCATGATCCAAACTGCAGGCCCTCATTCTCACATTTCCACCACCATGAGCCAACGAGTGGGTCAATATACCTATATTTCTCCTTCATAAACCAATGCATGGGTCAGTGCCCCCTCCCTCCCTTCATAATTGATAGAGTGTGTGGCCTGGACTCCTTTTGTTCCCACACAATGATCTAAAGTGTGGGCCAGTGTCACCTTATTTCCTCCACCATGATCCAGTGTGTGGGCAACTTCCCCTTATTTCCTCCACCATGATCTAGCATGTGGGCTGGAGTCCTCTAATTCTCCCTCCATGATCCATTGTGCTGTTTTTAAGTCTTCCCTAATTTCCACCAAAACTAACCAATCTGTGAGCTAATGACCCTTCATTTTCTTCTCCATAAGCCAGTGTGTGGGCCAGTGTCCCCTCATGTCCACCATGATCCTGTGTGTGGGCCAGTTTCCCCTCATTTCTCCAACCCAAAGTGTGTGAGTTGGAGTCCCCTTATTTTTCTGCCATGATCCAAAGTATGGACCTGTTTTCCCTCACTCCCCCCCCCCCCCATGAGCCAATGCGTGTTCAATGTTCCTAAAAGAGAAGTATGGGGTTGTTGTTTTTTTCCTGAATCATACTTACCTAGGTGGATGCAGCATCTGTCCCCCACCAGCTCGAACACTGAGAACTGAGAGATCAAACACTGCCGATCACTTGGTTCTCAGGGCTCCATGAGCAGAAAGCTGGTGACTGTCAGTCAGCAGCCCCCTGCTCTGTCCTTTTTCCACTCACTGGTGCGCTGGGCTGTAGAGGGGGCAGGAGCGGCAGCTCAGGCTCTCAGTGGCTCGCTGAGAGGCTAAGCCAGGTACTGGTCCAGGCATGTGGGCAGATCCTAACTTCATTATTGCGATCTTGTCTGGACTGGACTGTGATGTCAGCGGGCTGCTCTCCTGTGATCCACAGGATAAGTACAGCCAAACGAACTTTGGCTGTATGTATGTTTTTAATTGTCTTCTCCATAAACCAATGTGTGGGCCTGTGTGCCATAATTTTCTCCTCCACAAACCAGTGCATGGTTTGGTTTACCAGAAAGTATGCTAGGGTTTGCTTCTTGACTGCTATGAAGCCAAGTGTACAACCTATTTCTCAGGGTCTTTAAACACAATAGATCCCCCATTGTGTATCAAGTAATCCTGTTATTTCAGATTCGGACCTTGTTTCTGCCATTGTTTCTACCTCAGTTGTGTCATTAGAGGAATTTCTGCAGGTCCATCATACTTCACACAGTGTTCCATTGTATATCTAATAGACTGAAAGGAATCATATACATATACATACGCTTTTCTGTAATGTCCAATGTAGTCTGCTTCCCTGCACTGGCATATACATTATATAAGGTAATATATATATATATATTTTTATTGTGGCCTTGTTCACACATTGTAAATAATATATGTGCGGCATGGGCAACCCCAGGGCTCCCCAACTGCTAGCAAGAGTTTATTCTCAGAATGGTGTGCCTTAATATGGAACAGGTTGACTTGCTCCAGCTGGAAAAAAAACATTAGAAGCTGTCCTGTAATCTCAAACACTGCGGGTTGCGTGCCTAAACTCCCACATGCCAGTTTTAATGAAAGCCTAAGGCCTGAAATATTGCCAAAGGACATTCTGCAGAATAGGAGTCTGATGTTTAGTGATGTTTAGCCCCATTATGGAAGCTCTTTAAGACCAAGCCTGAATGCCCACCTTCCCACAGTACAGGCTCCTCTCCTCGACTGAAAATGCTTACTCTGATTTCACGGTACACTGTGAGCTTCTTACAATGTGCATTAGAAGGTGCAGCAAGTCAGAGAAATCTTAATTACCGGCTTGTGTGGCAGGGCTGTGGTGTCCCCCCTGCTCTCCTGAATGAATGAATGAATGAATGAATGACTTGTATAGCGCAACTCATGCGAACTGAATCGCCTCTGGGCGCTTTTTCCAGCCAGAGTCTGATTGGCTGGTGCGGTCATTTTACCCCGTAGGATCATGACACGCTAAGGACACACAGTCATACACACAGATATACATATATATATACTGGGCCAATTTGGACAGGATCCAATTTACCTGCCAGCATGTCTTTGGAGTGTGGGAGGAAACCGGAGTACCCGGAGGAAACCCACGCAGGCACAGGGAGAACATGCAAACTCCAGGCAGATGGTGTCGTGGTCGGGATTCGAACCAGCGACCCTTTTTGCTGCTAGGCGAAAGTGCTACTCACTGCACCACTCCTGGAATGCGGACAGCGGCCAAAGTGGCTCAGTTGACTTGTTGAACTTTTGCTTGGTTACTGACTAGGCTTCTGCTTGATCCCTACCTGCTTACCCACCGCCTTGTGGGCCGATCCTGAGGGCTGTGATCTGGTACTAACACAATAAAATCCATCTCTACCAACAGGAGCTCTAGTTAACACTGGTTAGTTTTATACAGGGTAAGCCTGTGTCATCCACCAGGGTGATCTGCTGTTGTGCTTATACAAGCTGGTCGGTGGGAGCTTCTCTACTGCTATAGCTACTGGTCTCCAAGCCCGACCCTGACTGTGACACCACACCACATACTTTCAATGTGTTTTTGAGGAAAAGGGCCTCTTCCCTTAAACCCTGGTCCAGTGTCTTTGGGGGTCTGCAGACAGGGGAATCTGGTAGCCCCTTTAAAAATTACAGGGACTCCAGTCACCATGCCCCTCTCTATAAATGAATAAGGGATACATAGTACTCCTAACTACCGTATTTATCGGCGTATACCGCACACTTTTTCCCCCTTAAAATCAGGGGAAAATCGTGGGTGCGCGATATACGCCGATCCCCGCTGTCTCCGACATTGTCTGAGCTGAGTGTACTCCGCCCGCAGCCACGCGAGAGGAGCCGAGAGAAGCCGAGTGCGCAGGAAATCCGGCTTTGCACAGCGCGCCAAATTCAAACACACGACGCTGCAACCCTGCAGAAGGACACCCACAAGGCTCGACGGACCCCACCGCAGATGGACACCCACAAGGCTCGACGGACCCCGCCGCAGACGGACACCCACAAGGCTCGACGGACCTCACCGCAGATGGACACCCACAAGGCTCGACGGACGCCGGACAAGGCCGCCGATGGACGCCGGACATCCAAAATGTAATTTTTTTCCCTAAACTTCCCTTCTCAGCTTGGGGTGTGCGCTATACGCCGGCTTGTGGTAATATGCCAATAAATACGGTATTCATTTACAAAAAATATATACAGGTATATAAATGTAATAACACTACATGTTTATAGTAAGTCTAAAGGGATTGTTAGGCGTGTGTCCTACTCTATGCCTGCCCATAACCTTTTCATGAGTTAATACATAGTTCAGGATCATCAACGCCCCCAGCCCTCATACGGATAACCTTTCTGCCTCATCATCTTATTTTGGACAATTAGGCTACACAGCAAGCAAAACACAAGACAAAGCCCAGCAAACAGAGGCAGGCAGGCAGCATGCATACATAATTTGCATAGGTAATGGCTCAGCATGAACTTTCATGATCCGTTCTTTTGTACATAAGATGGTGATGTTACCAGAGCAATTAATCGAGGATGTTGGCATGAAAGAGTTCATAGAAGCTGCATACATTATTTAGTATTGTTGGAGATAATGACGTCTGGTTTATCCATTAGAGAGATTGTTTATGACCCACAAGCAGAACAATGGCTGGATTTTGTTGAAATAAATACCTGGACAATAAATACCTAGACACTTAATACCTGGACTAATATGGTTTTACAGAAAGCATGCTCTATTAATGTCCTCTTTCATCATTATTCCCCCCATTTAGCAATTTTTGAAGAGTGGAATAATGTGACCTCTCATCAAGAACTGCCATTATCTGCTGCCATGAGACATATAAGGGTTTATATCAGGGGCCCACAAACATTTCCGTACTCGGGCCACATTGAATTTTTCAGAAATATTTGTGGGCTGAAAATAAATCAGTTTTATAAAAGAATTCATACAATGTTCATTATTATTAGATTCCCCCCCCCCCCATTTACAACTGGGACCTCATCAGATTCTCCCCTTATACCAGTATCCCCATTAGGGTCCACCCTCACATCAGGGTCCCCATCAGAGTCCCACCTTACATAAGGGTCCCCATTAGAATCCCCCCTTATATCAGCGTTCCCATTAGAGTTCCCCTTACAACAGGGTCCTCATCAGAGTCCCACCCTTACATCAGGGTCCCTATTAGATCCCCCTTACATCAATGTCCCCACCAGAGTCCCCCCTTATACCAGTTCCCCATCAGAATCCCACCCTACACCAGTGTCTCACTTAGAGTGCCTATTACATCAGGGTCCCTCCTTATAGGAGTGTCCCCAATATACCT
This sequence comes from Rana temporaria, assembly GCF_905171775.1. Classification (NCBI taxonomy): domain Eukaryota; kingdom Metazoa; phylum Chordata; class Amphibia; order Anura; family Ranidae; genus Rana; species Rana temporaria. The sequence continues at coordinate 11,982,715 of NC_053501.1, forward strand.
GTGTTGGAGAATGTTGGGAAAGGGCAGACCAACTGACGTGAATCCTCAATCTGAGGATCTACCAGCTGCCCCTAGCTGTGAGCTGGATGATAACTCATAGCAGGCTGGATGTGGTCCGCCGACCTTAGTTTGGAAATCCCTGATTTGCATAATTACTTTTATCCACATTAACCTCCAGACCAAAGACTCCTCCAGCCTAAACGTTGCAGAGCTTGCCTGGGGATCCCAGCAAGCCACTACCTGAACTAACAGCTGCATGTGACCAGAGGTGCAGGGGCACTGATGACGCTTGGAGAAGCTCGGAGACACTCAGGAACCGTTGACACTTCCGGGTGCTTCAACGCACGTTACACCCGCCTCACCCATCTGGGAGTGTCTCTGAGCATCTCTGAGTTCTCCAGGAATCGCTAGAAGCCACCAGCGCCCCCGAACCTCTGGCCACATATGGTAATATATACACCAGTGACTTGAGTCCTGCTCCTCTTGCGAGACATCTAAATGTAAAAATGTAAATGTAAAAAAAAATAAAAAAAATTCTGTTATTGTGATATTGAAGGCAACAAAAATAAATGTATAAAACACTTTATTCTTTACATAAATATAAAACATTCTGTATTGGATTAAAACTATGGTTAAAACAAAGACATGTGCCACTGCCAAACAACAAAAAACATAAATAGCTGAACAGTGTACAAAATCACAACTGTAGTAGCCCCATCAAAACCCGGGCTGGACTATGAACATGCAGTATACAGTATTTTTTGCATATCAGCTGGTCCATCTTCTGGGTGACCCAACACGCTTCAAAATCCTTCCTCAGGGGTGAGGGTATACCACTATCTCTTGTGCAAGTACAATTATAACAGCCATTGTAGACAGATACCAAATGTCTTCTCCTTACTCCACAAGGAGGCTTATCCTTCTAGCAAGCCACATCTTGGGCACACAAAAGCCACATGGGCCCCTTTAGGGGGCCCATTTAGGCCAAAAATTCCAAGATCCAATCTCATGACCAACCTTCCTTACTCTACAAGGAAGCTTACCCTTCCAACAAGCCTCACCTTGGGCACACAAAGCCCACACAGGCCAGGCCCACTTTGGTCAAAAATCCCAAGATACAAATTTGTGACCCACCTTCCTTACTCCCTAAGGACGCTCATCCTTCCAACAAGCTTCATCTTGGGAACACAAAGATGACATGGGCCCATTTAGCCCAAAAATCCCAAGATCCAAACTCATGATCCACCTTCCTTACTCTACAAGGAAGCTTACCCTTCCAGCAAGCCTCAACTTGGGCACACAAAGACCACATGGGCTCACTTTGGCCAAAAATCCCAAGATCCAAACTTGTGACCTGCATTCCTTACTCCCCAAGGAAGCTCACCCTTTCAACAAACTTCACCTAGGGCACACAAAGACCACATGGGTCCACTTAGGCCAAATATCCTAAGATCCAAACTCATGACCCACCTTCCTTATTCAACAAGGAAGCTCACCCTTCCAGCAAGCCTCAACCTGGGCACACAAAGACCACATGGGCCCACTTAAGGTAAAAATGCCAAGATGCAAACTCATGACCCACCGTCCTGAGTCCACAAGGAAGCTTACACTTCCTTCAAGCCTCACCTTGGGCACACAAAGACCACACAGGTCCACTTAGGGTAAAAATGCCAGGGTACCAAACTCGTGACCCACTTCCCTTACTGCACAAGAAAGCTCACCCTTCCAGCAAGCCTCACCTTGGGCACACAAAGACCACATGGGCCCACTTAGGGTAAAAATGCCAAGATACAAACTCATGACCCACCATCCTGACTCCACAAGGAAGCTTACACTTTTTGCAAGCCTCACCTTGGGCACACAAAGACCACACGGGTCCACTTAGGGTAAAAATGCCAGGATACCAAACTTGTGACCCACTTCCCTTACTACACAAGAAAGCTCACCCTTCCAGCAAGCCTCACCTTGGGCACACAAAGACCACACAGGTTCACTTAGGTCAAAAATCCCAAGAACCAAACTCATGACCAGCCTTTATTACTCCACATAAAAGCTCACCCTTCCAGCAACCCTCATCTTGGGCACACAAAAACCACACAGGTCCACTTAGGGCAAAAATCATAAGATCCAAACTCATGAGCCATCTTCCTAACTCCACAAGGAAGATTACCCTTCCTGCAAGCCTCATCTTGGGCACACAAAGATCACACAGGTCCACTTAGGTCAAAAATCCCAAGCTACCAAACTCGTGACCCATCTTCCTTACTCCACAAGGAAGCTCACTCAAAACTCTTCTTGGACACACAAAGACCATAGGAGTGCACTCGGGTCCACTTAGGGCAAAAATCCCGAGATCCAAACTCATGACCCACCTTCCTAACTCCACAAGGAAGCTTACCATTCCTGAAAGTCTCATCTTGGGCACACAAAGACCACACAGGTCCACTTAGGCCAAAAATCCCAAGGTACCAAACTCTTGACCCACCTCCCTTACTCCACAAGAAACTCACCCTTCCAGCAAGCCTCATATTGGGCACACAAAGACCATAGGAGTACACTTAGGTCAAAAATCCCAAGATCCAAATTCGTGACACGCCTTTGCAAGGTTGTCTAATATTTCCTCTCACAAAAAAATCGTATTTTTAAGGAACGCACAACAAAATGAGCTTAAATGGGTTGTAAAGGTAATTTTTTCCCCCCTAAATAGCTTCCTTTACCTTAGTGTAGTCCTCCTTCACTTACCTCATCCTTCCATTTTGCTTTTAAATGTCCTTATTTCTTCTGAGAAATCCTCACTTCCTGTTCTTTTGTCTGTAACTACACACAGTAATGCGAGGCTTTCTCCCTGGTGTGGAGAAAGCCTCTTGAGGGGGGAGGGGTTGAGCAGGCAAGTCAGGACACTCTTTACTTTGCAGATAGAGAATGGAGCTTTGTGTTAGTGGGCGTCCTGACACTCCTGCTCGCCCCCTCAATAGGCTTTCTCCACACCAGGGAGAAAGCCTTGCATTACTGTGTGGAGTTACAGACAGAAGAACAGGAAGTGAGGATTTCTCAGAAGAAATAAGGACATGTAGAAGCAAAATGGAAGGATGAGGTAAGTGAAGGAGGACTGAACTAAGGTAAAGGAAGCTATTTAGGGGGAAATAATTTATTTTCTTTACAACCCCTTTCAATAATCTTAGATCTGCCTGGAGTTCAGGTATAGAATGTTAATTACTTTTGCAAAACAAGTGTTTGAAATAACATCAGCTCTATGCTGTTTCCCCATGTTACATGTAAGCAGTGGAACCCTTCTTCAAAACGGCGTATTTGATAGAATCATCTTTTTTTCCTGAATTCGCTTTCCCCTTTTTATAAGACATTTCAAGTGAAAATGTAATTTGCTCAGTAATGCCAAGCAAATATTCTTCCAAGCCTGTACAGTAAATGCCAATTGCAGGATGAAATGCAAACATGTAAATAGCCAAGGTTCTTTGTTCAGAAAGACTCACTCCCATATGTTCCTGTGAACAATAGAGAGAAAATTACCTATTTCTTCAAATGCCACCTCCACTAGATCACCGTACAAGCGAGCCTTGGGTTCGGAGGCTTCTCCGCAGAGGTCAAGTTTAATTCCCCCTCATTTAAAGTGAAGATGAAATTCTCCTTGGCCCACTTGGTGGTGGTTGTCTTTTCATAGGAAACTCTCATCTTTCTATTTTAAATAAAAGATCATTTTTTTCCCCATTATTTTACTTCAGATGTGATCTGCCCTCAGGGCATTTGTGAGTTCTGTAAGAATTAGACAGGACACGGTGAGAACTTTTATTCTCAGTTTGATGGCAATGGAGATGAAATGAAACACAGGCTGGAGAAACAGAGATAAGGAATTAAACAATCACTTTGAATAATCACACAAGGTGTTTGTGGAGATGTGTGGGGTGATCCAGAGGTGGAAATATTTAGAAACTCATCTTAAAGAGGTACTCAACTCCCTCCCATGCATTCCCCCCCCCCCTCTTTCTTGTATGTTAGGTATTTGCACCCACTTCCAGCCACACAGTCTCGGGCAGACTGCGGGCATGACGTCACCTCCCGTCACCCCCCCCCCATTGTGTTCTGGGAACACTCGGCTCCCAGTACACAGCGGGAGCCAATCGGCAGGCGTAGCGCGACTCGCACATGCGCTGTAGGGAACCGGGCAGTGAAGCCGGAGCGCTTCACTTCCTGGTTCCCTCACCGAGGATGGCTGGGGGGCAGAAGAGTGACGAGCAATCGCTCGTCCTCTGCTGCGGACGGCGCTGGATTCCAGGACAGGTAAGTGTCCTAATATTAAAAGTCAGCAGCTGCAGTATTTGTAGCTGCTGGCTTTTAATATTTTTTTTTCTTTAACCTCTTGACAACCGAGGATGTCCCTGGGACGTCCTCGACCATGTGCGGATAGGGCTGTACGTAAGTTACATTCACGTCTAAAGCAATGACGACTTGCGGCGTAATTTAGAGCATGCGCACTGGGATTTTTTCACGAACGGCGCATGCGCCGCTCGTAAAATATGTCAAATACGCGGGGTCACAGTGAATTTAAATAAAACACGCCCACATCATCCACATTTGAATTAGGTGGGCTTACGCCGGACCACAGACGTTACGCCGCCGTAACTAAGGTTGCAAGTTCTTTCTGAATACGGAACTTGCGCCCTAATTTATGGCGGTGTAACGTATCTGAGATACGTTACGCCACACGGATAGATACACCAATGTATCTGAATCCGGGCCCTTGTGTTTTTTTTCAAAATTGTTGCTCTTTTTTTGTTTATAGTTCAAAAAAAAAAATGCAGAGGTGATCAAATACCACCAAAAGAAAGTTCTATTTGTGGGAAATTAAAAAGGACGTCAATTTTGTTTGGGAGGCACGTCGCACGACTGCACAATTGTCAGTTAAAGCGACACAGTGCCGAAAGCTGAAATTTCGCCTGGGCAGGAAGGGGGTATATGTGCCCAGTAAGCAAGTGGTTAATAAAAATAAATTGAGACAAAAATACAAAAAAAAAATTCTAAATATAAAAAATCTAATGAAAATAATTTAAAAAAATGTAAAAGCGTACATGTCTGTAAAAATACTGCTGGAGTCAGGGGAGGCAGAGGAATGTTTAATCTTACTCTAAGAAACAAAAGAAGGCCGGACAATCTGCGTTTACCAGCTGCTTCTGCCGCAGATTAGTGCGGGATGTTTGGCGAGTATCAGAAGCCATTCGCACACAGAAGACAGAACAAGTCATTATAGCATTATAACTGTAATAGCATTAATGATGATGTACTGTATGGGGGAAACCAAGGAAGGATTATACTTTCCTAGAAATGGAACATATGGGCCGCCGCTGCTTATCACAAAGAGCCTTAAAATATCGGGCCATACAAATGTAACTAAAAATAAAGAACATTTGGATAATATAAGAACTATTTCAGACAGTTGTTCCTGAATTATGGAGTCCGAAATCCGAAAGCGGAATACTAAAAGCAGGACACGTCGCTAACAGATGGGTCAAAACCGCAGCATGCTGCAATCTTATCATAAAAAAGCTGTGAACAAGTAAAACCGGAACACTAATTGACGCGTAGATAAACGAGCAATAAGAAAGGATTGAGCTGCAGATTTGCTGCTGATTGTGAAAGTTAAATGAGAGTAATAGAAAAGATTTCATCAAAGGAATTCCACAGGTACAGAATATACTTATAGGTAGATTCAGAAAGAGTTAAGCCGGCGTATCAGTAGATACGTCGTCGTAACTCTGAATCTGCGCCGTCCGATATTTAAGTGTATTCTCAAATTGAGATACACTTAGATCTAGCTAAGATACGACGGCCTGTGCCGTCGTATCTAAGCTTTCTATTTAGGCCGGCCGCTAGGGGCGCGAACGCTGATTTATGCCTAGAATGCGTAAATCAGCGAGATACGCCTATTCACGAACGTACGCTTGCCCGTCGCAGTAAAGATACGCCATTTACGTAAGGCGTTTTCAGGCCTAAAGTTATTCCACCAAAAAGATGGCGCAGCCAATGTTACGTATGGGCGTCGGAACCGCGTCAAATTTTTTAAATTTTACGTTGTTTGCGTAAGTCGTCCGTGAATGGGGCTGGACGCAATCTACCAATAAGTCTTTGCGGCGTAAGTTGGAGCATGTGCACTTGTGTTGCATACACACGGTCACACAAATGTTGTCGGAAATTCCGAACATCAAGAACGCGGTGACGTACAACACGTACGACGAGCCGAGAAAGATGAAGTTCAATGCTTCCGAGCATGGGTCAAATTGATTCCGAGCATGCGTAGGATTTTTGTGCGTCAGGATTGGCTACAGACGATCGGAATTTCCGACAAGAACTTTTGTTGTCGGATAAATTGAGAACCAGCTCTCAAACCTTTGTTGGCGGAAATTTCGGACAGCAAATGTCCGATGGAGCATTCACACGGTCGGATTTTCCGACAACAAGCTCCCATCAAACATTTCTTGTCGGACATTCCAACCGTGTGTACGCGGCATATTTTAGTATGCTGACACACGGCCTTCCATTTGTTTGATGTTTGGCTGGACAGGATGTTCCTGTTTCACATCAAACGCCTCGACCCCCCCCAAGTGATTCCAATGGTGTGAAGGTGACACAAGGCTTCACAATGATCGACGACGATACAAAGTGACATGGCAAGATCGACCTTTGTCTGAGGGCAGATTTGGAGCCCATATGTCCTATTTTAGCACAGACCTCCGCGCTCATCACTGGCGTGATATACAGTTGGGAATATACAGCATATGCTCGTTATAGACTTAGATTAAAAGGATTTTCTTAAATAGATTTCAGAATCCGGTTTAATGCTTACATAATTAAAAAAGGAATGCAAGCAGATGTAAAGATATACACCTAAATACACTATATTGTCAAAAGTATTGGGACACCTGCCTTTACACACACATGAACATAAATGGCATCCCAGTCTTAGTCCATAGGGTTCAATATTGAGTTGGCTCCGCCCTTTGCAGCTATAACAGCTTCAACTCTTCTGGGAAGGCCGTCCACAAGGTTAAGGAGTGTGTCTATGGGAATGTTTGACCATTCTTCCAGAAGTGCATTTGTGAGGTCAGGCGCTGACATTGGACGAGAAGGTCTGGCTCGCGGTCTCCGCTCGGATTCATCCCAAAGGTGTTCTATTGGTTTGAGTTCAGGACTCTTTGCAGGCCAGTCAAGTTCCTCCACCCCAAACTCGCTCATCCATGTCTTTATGGACCTTGTTTTGTGCACTGATCCAAATCATTTGGTGGAGGGGGGATTATGGTGTGGGGTTGTTTTTCAGGGGTTGGACTTGGCGCCTTAGTTCCAGTGAAGGGAACTATTAAAGGGTTTTTAAAGGATTTTTTTTTTATCTTAATAGCTTCCTTTACCTTAATGCAGTGCTGTTTTCATGTCCTCATTGTTCGTTTTTGCTCTCAAGTTGCTGTAATTCTTCTCTGATCTCCACACTTCCTGGTTGTTTGTTTCCTGATAACCACAGTACTGGGGGCTTTCTCTCTGTGGTCACTAATTAAGGAGGTGTGATTACTGTGTGTCTAAAACCCCTCAGCACCAATCAGTTTCGTTTTCCAAACCATCACTGCCCTGTTTTGGCTCTGTGGTTCTGTACATCACAGAAGCAGGAAACAACATGCAAAAACGAAACTAGAAACTACAGGTACATTATATGATTGATTTTTAACTATTTTCATCAGCACACCAAGACATTTTGGTCAATTTCATTCTCCCAACTTTGTGGGAACAGTTTGGGGTGACCCCTTCCTGTTCCAACATGACTGCGCACCAGAGCACAAAGCAAGGTCCATAAAGACATGGATGAGTGAGTTTGGGGTGGAGGAACTTGACTGGCCTGCACAGAGTTCTGACCTCAACCCAATAGAACACCCTTGGGATGAAGGACTGAGAGCCAGGCCTTCTCGTCCAATATCAGTGCCTGACCTCACAAATGCGCTTCTGGAAGAATGGTCTATAAGACCCCACATCTCTCCTTTAGGCTGGAAAGCCTGAGCTAAAATAAATAAATAAATACATGATTTCAGGATTTCCAGCTGTGTCCCCGGCATTGTCTTCTTCTGCCCGCCCGGCAGGGTCGCCAACTTTCAGTAAATTTACTAACAGTTTGTAAAATCTGTACTTTTGGCATCTGTCCTTGAATGTCCATTATGGACATGTAGGCTGCATGTCCGTAGAAACTGACATCTATGGACAGATGCAACAATTATGGATTTTACAAACTGTTCGGAAATTTACTGAAAGTTGGCAACCCTGCCGCCCGGATGTGAGGTCATAACTTTGCCCCCCGCGGGCATGAAATCATAACGTCGCGCCCGAGTCATAGAGACTGCCAGGGACTATCTGGCCCTCGGTTTTTTCTATGGCTAACTTCCGGTGCCAGTGGATTCCTTCTCCGGCTCGCTGATCACACGAGCGAGCTGGTAGAAGCGGCAGGAGGGTGGGGACATCCCCTCTCGCCGGCTGTAAGTACCATCAAGCGAATGAACAGCAGCTATGATTGTTTTTACAGGGCAGTGAATCAACCTGCTTCAAAATCCCCACTGAAAGCCCAGGGCTTCATACAGTATGAAGGACTGCGGTATGGAAGTGGTTTTAAAACCCTGGGAGCGTAATATCACTTTCAGCCATGGAAGGGTTAAATGCCCCGCTGTGAGTGCGGCTACAGCTTATTTTCTGGGGTTGTGCGAGTGATAAGATTAATAGAGGAGTCCATATTTAAGTAAAGCCATGTACAGACTAATCATCTTACAAGGTGCAGATGGTGGTGGATTTGTCTGTCATATGTTTGTAAACTGTGTCATGACAAACTACTCCCCCTCCTCCCCCCCCCGCCAAGCAACCGTCAGCCCGAACAATGCCAGGCGAGGCAGATAATGCGCTGTGATACGCAATCATAATTCAACCATTGTGGAATGATTGGGGCCCCATCAATCAATAAACTAACAACTGTGCAATTAATACAAGCCTATCATTTACCTGATAGACTTAGATTTCAAACCAGTTATGTTAACGAGGTTTAATAACCTTAATGAATACGTAAATCTTTTAGGAGATTATCCGAACAGACGAGGTTGGAAATGAAGGCGAGGAGCGATATATTCAGGCATATACACTCACTATATGCAGGCCTGTTGCTACAAGGCAGGCAAACCTAGCAATTGCTTGGGGCCCCGAGCTGGCCTGGGGCCCCAAGCAGGGCCCTTGCCGTGCTAAGCTTCCTATATACTGCAGCCGCCTGAGCGCGCTATAGAGACTGCTGCCTCGAGTTGTAACTTCCCCTTCTCTGTAGCGTGGCCGAGCTCCTCTTCCTTCCTCCTGTCAGTCTGGACTCCTGTCAGTCTGGGTACCATGTGGTACAGGAGATTAACTTTCCTGTTCCCGGCCGGACTGACAGGAAGTGCACACTGAGTGCTCACTTCCTTTCAGTCTGCCGGGGAACAGGAAACTGAATCTCCTGCCGCGCGGTACGAACCGGTAGGGAGGGGGGGAGTAAAAACAACATAGGGAGGGGGGAGTAAAAAAAAACATTGGGAGGGGGGCTTTGCGTGCATGTGGGGGCCTCCATGTCCATTTTGCTTGGGGCCCCCAAATACCTTCAAATGGCCCTGACTATATGCCAATAATAATATACACCAATTTATTAGGTATACACCTTGCTAGTACCGGGTTGGACCCCCTTTTGTCTTCATTCTTGGTGGAATAGATACAACAAAGTGTTGGAAACGTTCCTCAGAGATTTTGCTCCATAGTGACATGATAACATCACACAGTTGCTGCAGGGAAGTCATCCAGAAGTCTGAAGTCTTCTTCCCCCCACCACCAGTGGTGCCCGCTCCATTAGGGGCCTCCTAATCCATGCGCCCAGCCCCCTAATCTATATACAGGGCACCGGACGCATGGATTTCAAGGGGTTTTTCTTTTTTGAAGCACGTGATTAGAACCGGAGGCTCTGATTGGCTTAAAAAAAGGGTGGGCTCGGGGTGCAGAGCACTGCGACCTGAGCCCACACAGTTGTGTGACAATAACCAAGTTTGCTATTGTCTTCCTGCTTCTCCTTCCAGCCAATAAGGAAGCGGATATTAAAACCCGATTGGCTGAGGGGAGAAGCGACCATCTTGGCCAATACCGGGGAGAATGTACGAGGAGATCCGGTGTTCTGTCGAGAAGTGCCCGGTTATCGAATAGTGCCCGGGTGGAATTGCACCTGCGCCTCATGGAGCGGAGTTGACGATAAGCTGTTGAGTTGCGTTGCCGAGGCACGTTCATGTAGGAGAAGGGCGGATAGATACATGAAGGGGGCGGTGTTGGGGGCGGAATTTTTATCTGCAAAATAAATCTTTATCTAAAATAGAAAAAGCCGCCCTTCAGTTGACTAAACACGCCCCAGAAGGAATAGTAGATAAAGATTTCCTTTTCAGCTTTGTTTGGGCATCGATAAAAATTCAGCCCCTAGAACTGCCCATCATTTAAAATTTGCCCCCTTCATGTAAGTAGCCGCCCCTCAGCTACGTGAACGTGCCTCGACAACACGAGCCAACAGCTGATCGTATAGTCAACTGTTCTGGAGCTCTGTACTGCACTTGCCGGGCATTTCTCGATAGGGGGCATTTCTCGACAGGACACTGGGAGATGGCCGTCCTCATCAAAGTGATCTCTCTGCATCGCCACCGACACACAAGCCAGAGCCCGACCGCGTGAGAACCACCTACTTTATGGTTCGTTTGCCGCGCCCCCCCCAACAAATGGAGCACCTAATTAGTAAATAGAGTTTACCTGTGTGTAAACTAATCTCAGTGTAAATACAGCTGTTCTGTGAACCCCTCAGAGGTTTGTTAGAGAACCTTAGTAAACAAACAGCATCGTGAAGGCCAAGGAACACACCAGACAGGTCAGGGATAAAGTTGTGGAGAAGTATAAAGCAGGGTTAGTTTATAAAAAAATATCCCAAGCTTTGAACATCTCACGGAGCTCTGTTCAATCCATCATCGGAAAATGGAAAGAGTATGGCACAACTGCAAACCTACCAAGACATGGCCGTCCACCTAAACTGACCGGGCCGGGCAAGGAGAGCATTCATCAGAGAAGCAGCCAAGAGGCCCATGGTAACTCTGGAGGAGCTGCAGAGATCCACAGCTCAGGTGGGGGGAAATGTCCACAGGACAACTATTTGTCATGCTCTCCACAAATCTGCCCTTTATGGAAGAGTGACGAGAAGAAAGACATTGCTGAAAGAAAGCCATAAGAAGTCCTGTTTGCAGTTTGTGAGAGGCCATGTGGGGAGGGGACACAGCAAACATGTGGAAGAAGGTGCTCTGGTCACATGAGACCAAAGTAAATTGTTTTGGCCTAAAAGCAAAATGCTATGTGTGGCGGAAAACTAACACTGCACATCACCCTGAACACACCATCCCCACTGTGAAACATGGTGGTGGCAATATCATGTGGTGGGGATGCTTTTCTTCAGCAGGGACAGGGAAGCTGGTCAGAGTCGATGGGAAGATGGATGGAGCCAAATACAGGACAATCTTAGAAGAAAACCTGTTAGGCCTCATACACACGGTCGGTCCATCTGATGAGAACGGTCTGAAGGACCGTTCTCATCGGTTAACCGATGAAGCTGACTGATGGTCTGATGTGCCTACACACCATCAGTTAAAAAAACGATCAAGTCCAACGCGGTGACGTAAAACACAACGACGTGCTGAGAAAAATCAAGTTCAATGCTTCCAAGCATGCGTCAACTTGTTTCTGAGCATGCACGGGTTTTGAACCGATGCTTTTGCGTACTAACCATCGGTTTTGATCGATCGGTTAGGCGTCCATCGGTTCAATTTTAAAGCAAGTTCTAAATTTTTCGACCGAAGGATAACGGACCGATTGGGCCCACACACGGTCGGTTTGGACCGATGAAACTGAACTTCAGTCCGTTTTCATTGGTTTTGTCCGATCGTGTGTACAGGGCCTTAGAGTCTGCAAAAGACTTGAGACTGGGGTGGAGGTTCACCTTCCAGCAGGACAATGACCCTAAACATACAGCCAGAGCTACAATGGAATGGTTTAGATCAAAGCATATCCATGTGTTAGAATGGCCCAGTCACAGTCCAGACCTAAATCCCATTGAGAATCTGTGGCAAGACTTAAAAATTGCTGACGCTCTCCATCCAATCTGACAGAACTTGAGATATTTTGCAAAGAAGAATGGGCAGAAATGTCCCTCTCTAGATGTGCAAAGCTGGTAGAGACATCCCCAAAAAGACTTGCAGCTGTAATTGCAGAGAAAGGAGGTTCTACAAAGTATTGACTCCGGGGGGCGCCATACAAATGTACCCCCCACACTTTTCACATATATATTTGTAAACAAAAAGTTGAAGACCATTTATAATTTTCCTTCCACTTCACAATTATGTGCCACTTTGTGTTGGCCTATCACATAAAATCCCAATAAAATACATTTATGTTTTTGGGTGTAACATGACAAAATGTGGACAATTTCAAGGGGTATGAATACTTTTTCAAGGCGCTGTATATATATCTGTTTAAGTTTATATATGAGAATTTTTCTGCATCCTCCCCAGCGTTAGTGGTGATTAATGTCTGATATAATCTGTAATATTCTGAGTGTATTGGAACAGCCATCAACTATACAGTGAAAATATACAGTAGATCCAGCATCATATTTATGCAGTTGACCCATTTACGAACCAGAGTCTGCTATTTCTGCTATTCCTAAGGTAATCTCACCAGGGCTTTTTTTCCAGGATATTTTTTTTTTTAGTTGTCGAAAAACTTGCATAGGAATGGCACACCTGTAAGGTCCATTTTTCAAAAGCCGCGCCTCCTCCTTCTGCTGTTCCATGATAGGCGGAACACTCAGCTCCCCAGCAGAGCCTCTGTTCAGTGTTCCGCCTATCACGGATACCCTCTCGTCCTTGGGCGAGAGGGCATCCGTGATAGACGGAACACTGAACACAGTGTCTCCTGGGAAGCTGAGTGTTCCGCCTATCACGGAACAGCACAAGGAGGAGGCGCGGCTTTTGAAAAATGGACGGTCACGGTCTGACAGATTCTGCATGTCATGGATAAGGTAAGGGATCGTCGAGACATGCAATGGCACAGTGAGGAATGCAGTGACACAGTGAGGCATGTAATGGCACAGTGAGGCATATAATGGCACAGTGAGGCATGTAATGGTGCATAGTGAGGAATGTAATGGTGGCACAGTGAGGCATGTAATGGAGGCACAGTGAGGCATGTAATGGTGGCACAGTGAGGCATGTAATGGTGGCACAGTGAGGCATGTAATGGTGGCACAGTGAAGCATGTAATGGTGGCACAGTCTGGCATGTAATGGCACAGTGAGGCATGTAATGGTGGCACAGTCTGGCATGTAATGGTGGAACAGTCTGGCATGTAATGGTGGTACAGTCTGGCATGTAATGGCACAGTGAGGCATGTAATGGCACAGTAAGGTGAGGCGAGGCATGACTAGTAGGAAGGGGGTTGTCTTATACGGTGAGTATATCCCAAAACCAAACATTTGAGATGGAAAATGAGGGGGTTGTCTTATACGCCCAGTCGTCTTATATGCCGGCACATACAGTATCTATTAGTAATTGTGTGCTTTTTATATGTACAGTTGTAAACATTAGCATGGATTGCCCCCCCTGAAGAAGCTTTGTCAGCGAAACATGTCGGGATCATGCAATGCTTTCCATCTTGGCTTGACTATAACCTGCTAACTGTGACCACCATTTATCCATTTTTCTGTTATATGCCAGTCTATGTATAGACTTATCCAGGATCAGTTTTTTAACCGGTTTATATTTAAATAAAATATTTTTATATTTTTGGATTAAAACGATCTCTTTCTCATCCCTACATGATTATTCATTGCACCGTAAAAATCCCTTTTCCTTTCCCCTCCTTTTTCAAATATTTTTGTATGGGATGTGGTGCCTAACTATTTGGGTGTTTTGCCTCTGATTGGACTAAACCATTATGATGAGAGCAGTTTATTTATTCATCTGGAATTCTATATTTTGGGATATAAATAGAATACACATACTATATGCACAGGAAGTATTTTTTTTTTGGTATCTGGAATAATTGCAGACGCATGGTGCCCTAAAATACCAGCTTAATTAACAAAATGTAATTTGAGAAAAACATTTCAGTGGGATCCATTATTTTTTTCAGGTTTAATCGTAATGTAAAAATAGCTTCTGCAATAGTCAAAATAAATGATCAGCAACCTGCTTGCTATAAACCCTGCAATTAATTTCTATGTGTAATTAGGAGAAGTAAGAAGAGATATGCGTTGTCGGCGAGATCACCCTTCCTCCACTCAGATAATGCACTATCCTTGTCACAGCAACACTGAAATAGGTCAGAGGAAACGTACATGAAAAATCTAGCGGTGTGTTTTCTAGACCGGAGTGCCGATCATCTTCTCCTCATTTTTCTAGACCAAGGCCTGTGCAACGTGGATTCCCATCCAATCTGTGCATGCACAGGGCCGTCCAATGATTACCGTATTTATCGGGGTATACCGCGCATCGACGTATAACGCGCACCCCAAACCTAGAAAGGTAGTTTAAGGGAAAAACTAAAAACTAAAAACTAAAATGTTTGCCCTGGTTCCTTTGGCCGCCTTGTCCGGCGTCTGTCTGCGGCCTTGCGCGGGGTCCGTACAGCCTTGTGGGTGTCCGTCTGCGGCTTCCTTGCGCGGGGTCCGTCCAGCATTGTGAGTGTCCGTTTTTGGATTTGGCGCCTTTGCCGAGAGGAGACGGATTTCCTGTGTGTTCGGCTCCTCTCGTCTTCTCTCCGCTCCTCTCGCGTGGCTGCGGGCGGAGACGAGCATGGCCGAGCGCGCAATACACTCGGCTCGGCTCTAGCCTGCAGCACTCGGCTCCTCTCGGCTTGTCTCGGCTGCGGGCGGAGCCATGCGTGGCCGAGCCTAGCCGAGTGCGCAGTACACTTGGCTCGGCTTTAGGCTGCGGCGCTCGGCTCCTCTCGGCTTGTCTCGGCTCCTCTCGCGTGGCTGCGGGCGGAGCCGAGCGTGGCCGAGCCTAGCCGAGTGTGCAGTACACTCGGCTCGGTCTATTTCAGCGGCGCCCGGGAACAGCAGTATCGGCGTATATCCCGCACCCACGATTTTCCCCTGATTTTAAGGGGAAAAAAGTGCACGGTATACGCCGATAAATATGGTACTGTATTTGTTGGCATATAAGACTACCTTTTACACTTAAAAAAATGGCCAAAAAGCAGGGGCCGTCTTATACGCCGGGTCAGCTGCTTGGATGCCTGCTGGATGTGCAGTAATACTGTATGTACAGTAGGTGAACCCGATTTTGTGTCAATCTCGCTCTCTTTCTCAGCGAGATTGAGCACCTACGAGCCCCATCGCGGGAGCCAGCGCCGAGCTGGCTTGCCGCGATGGAGACAGAGCCGTCATAGAAGCGACGGGAGATCCGACTTGGATTCCCGCCAATTCTACACGTGTGCGGCGTTTGTTATGAATCCTGAGGGGGAAGTCCCCGCCGGATTTTAAATAAAAATCCGGCATGGGTCCCCCCCTCAGGAGCATACCGGGCCCTTAGGTCTGTTATGGGTTGTAAGGAGAGCCCCCCTACGCCGAAAAAAACGGCGTAGGGGGTCCCCCTACAATCCATACCAGACCCGTATCCAAAGCACGCTACCCGGCCAGCCAGGAAGAAGGGAGTGGGGACGAGCGAGCGCCCCCCCCCCCCCCTCCTGAGCCGTACCAGGCTGCATGCCCTCAACATGGGGGGGTTGGGTGCTCTGGGGCAGGGGGGCGCACTGCGGCCCCCCCACCTCAGAGCACCCTGTCCCCATGTTGATGAGGACAGGGCCCCTTCCCGACAACCCTGGCCGTTGGTTGTCGGGGTATGCGGGCGGAGGCTTATCGGAATCTGGGAGCCCCCTTTAATAAGGGGGCCCCCAGATACCGGCCCCCCACCCTAAGTGAATGAGTATGGGGTACATCGTACCCCTACCCATTCACCTGCAAGAAAAGTGGTAAAAACACAAATAAACCACACAGGGTATTAAAATATTTTATTTTTCTGCTCCGGAGGCCTCCCCTGCCTTCTTTATTAGCTCTTTTTCCAGGGGAGGCTTCTTCTTTGACGTCTTCGGGTGGGGTGGGGGCCGCCGTCTGGTTCTCTTCCACCGCCGGGGGGGGTCGCTTTTAAAAAAGCCCCCACCCCCCGGCGGGTTTCCTCCGGCGGGGCTCTTCTTCTTCCGCTATCCCGACGGGTCCTTCTCAACTCTCCGGGGGTCTCCTTCTGTCTTCGCCGCTCTCCGCACCCCGGTTCTTCGTCTCGCTGTCCGGTGTCTTCTTCCGTTCTGTACGTCTTCTCCTTCCGTGCTGTGATGAGTTCTTCTTCCGCGCTGTGACGTCATGTTCTTCACTTCTCTTCTTCTCCCGATGTTGACTCGCCGGTCCTCCTCGCTGAAATGACGGATGCGCGCCTTGCATCGGACCTATATAGGCCTCACAGTCCCATCATGCTCTGTACCTACCCATGTGATACCTACCCACGTGGGTAGGTATCACATGGGTAGGTACAGAGCATGATGGGACTGTGAGGCCTATATAGGTCCGATGCAAGGCGCGCATCCGTCATTTCAGCGAGGAGGACCGGCGAGTCAACATCGGGAGAAGAAGAGAAGTGAAGAACATGACGTCACAGCGCGGAAGAAGAACTCATCACAGCACGGAAGGAGAAGACGTACAGAACGGAAGAAGACACCGGACAGCGAGACGAAGAACCGGGGTGCGGAGAGCGGCGAAGACAGAAGGAGACCCCCGGAGAGTTGAGAAGACCCGTCGGGATAGCGGAAGAAGAAGAGCCCCGCCGGAGGAAACCCGCCGGGGGGTGGGGGCTTTTTAAAAGCGACCCCCCCCGGCGGTGGAAGAGAACCAGACGGCGGCCCCCACCCACCCGAAGACGTCAAAGAAGAAGCCTCCCCTGGAAAAAGAGCTAATAAAGAAGGCAGGGGAGGCCTCCGGAGCAGAAAAATAAAATATTTTAATACCCTGTGTGGTTTATTTGTGTTTTTACCACTTTTCTTGCAGGTGAATGGGTAGGGGTACGATGTACCCCATACTCATTCACTTAGGGTGGGGGGCCGGTATCTGGGGGCCCCCTTATTAAAGGGGGCTCCCAGATTCCGATAAGCCTCCCGCCCGCATACCCCGACAACCAACGGCCAGGGTTGTCGGGAAGGGGCCCTGTCCTCATCAACATGGGGACAGGGTGCTCTGAGGTGGGGGGGCCGCAGTGCGCCCCCCTGCCCCAGAGCACCCAACCCCCCATGTTGAGGGCATGCAGCCTGGTACGGCTCAGGAGGGGGGGGGGGGGCGCTCGCTCGTCCCCACTCCCTTCTTCCTGGCTGGCCGGGTAGCGTGCTTTGGATACGGGTCTGGTATGGATTGTAGGGGGACCCCCTACGCCGTTTTTTTCGGCGTAGGGGGGCTCTCCTTACAACCCATAACAGACCTAAGGGCCCGGTATGCTCCTGAGGGGGGGACCCATGCCGGATTTTTATTTAAAATCCGGCGGGGACTTCCCCCTCAGGATTCATAACAAACGCCGCACACGTGTAGAATTGGCGGGAATCCAAGTCGGATCTCCCGTCGCTTCTATGACGCGCTTGCTGGGATGTGCTGTCACTATTCCAGTGAGTGCGAGGTGTCGGGGAGATCTCGGCACCCTGTCGCCGAGTATCAGCGCGACGCTGTCGTGCTAAAAGCACAATATCACAAACACCTACTGTAGCTTTGTCTACATACAGTATATACCGCTTAGCCAATCCCGGTGAGCGATGTATTCAAATGAATACAGAGCCTGCTCAGATTGGAGTAACAACCTCTGCCAATCAGAGCAGGCTACATAAAATTAGGGGGTCGTCTTATACGCCTGGTCGCCTTATACACCGGCAAATGCGGTAATACCCCAAGTGAGGTGGGGCCTAAAAGTATGCTTATCCCTTACATAAAGGCTGGTGAAGGATATGGTTCTGTATAATCTTTTGGAAGAACAAAGAAAAAAAAAACAGCCTTGAGGCACAAAAGCTTTACAAACAGATCAATTCACTTCCAACTGAATACCTGCACAGCTTTATGCAGCTGCTAAACAGAATATATTCACGCCATTGAAGAGTTTATTTATAGATTGGAAGCTCTTGATGGCTGAGACTTGCAACCTTCAAAGTGCATCGTATATAGGAGAAGGGGGGAGAGCAAACCAAGAAGGAAGAGGGGAAACAAAATTACAGCTGGGGTAGGCAAAAGAAAGAAAAAGAAAAGGCGAGGGATAGGAAATCAAAGAAAAATAAAATTGGAAAAGGAAAGGAAATTTAAAAAATGGAAATCAAAAAGGAAAGGACAGGAAAGAAAGGAAAGGGAAATGAAAGGAAAGGACAGGACAGGAAAGAAAGGAAAGGGAAATGAAAGGAAAAGAAAAGAAAAGAAAAGAAAAGAAAAGGTAAGTTAAAGGAAAGGAAATAAATGAGAAAAGGAAAAATAAAAGAAAGAAAAGATAGGGAAAAGAAAGGAAAAGAAATTAAAAACAAAGAAAGAGAAAAACAGGAAAATGAAAGGCAAAAGGAAAAGAAAGAGAACTGTGTGCCAGAGATACATTCACTTGCCGCTGAACATGGCCATATAGCTCTGGGATGCCCTTCTGTGAGAAATATTTCCTTCCTGGGACCTTCCATTGTGGTGTTTCAATGGCCACAAATTTTCGAAAAGGCCTCCGAGTCCACCAGTTTACATGGCAGTAGTTGGCGGGCTATCAGTTCCGACAAGCCAGCGGTCAACCCTTGGGCAAGAGCGAATGCACCTTGTGCCACTTCCCACTTTGTCTCCGGCCTGGTGCTCCCGCCCTACTACCCCTGCGGAAGGGCCTGCCTCTTCCTCTGCCTGTCATTTTTTAAATGACCCTGTGACAAAAGTCTCTAGAGAAGCGCAGTATATGTGGAAGAAGGTATATAACACCCCGCTTCAATCTGTCATTTTGGGAGGCCACTGGTTTATCGCACCAGTTATAAAACGTTTTTTTCAGTAACTTTTGTCTCTGTGTGTAGCTGAGGTAAAGCAGCAAAAATGAAAAAAAAAAATCTGCAGTACCCAAATACACTATTATGAAAGTATATTTTTATATAACACCCCGCTTCAATCAGTCATTTTGGGGGACCACTGGTTTATCGCACCAGTTATAAAAAGTATTTTTTCAGTACATTTTGTCACTGTGTGTAGCAGAGGTAACGCAGCGAAAGAGGCAAAAATTCTGCAGTACCCAAATACACTATTATGAAAGTATATTTTATATAACACCCCGCTTCAATCTGTCGTTTTGGGGGGCCACTGGTTTATCGCACCAGTTATAAAACTTTTTTCCAGTAACGTTTGTCACTGTGTGTAGCAGAGGTAACGCAGCAAAACAGAAAAGAAAATTCTGCAGTACCCAAATACACCACCGGTCACAATGCTGCACAATACAAATCCACTATAATATGCTTTCTATATTATAAAGTATATTATACGTGTATTACACCCCTATATACTGCACACCAAACAATAGTACACCTATACCAGTCCTTAAAAGGACTTTTGTGGACCTGTTAGCTAATGATTTGAGTCACTACAGTCTGTCCCTGGTCCACACAGCAACCTGTCCCTACACTGACAAAAAGCAGAGTGTATCACACCAGTTATAAAACTTTTTTTTCCAGTATCATTTGTCACTGTGTGTAGCAAGAGGTAAAGCAGCAAAACAGAAAAAAAAAATCTGCAGTACCCAAATCCACCAGTCACAATGCTGCACAATACAAATCCACTATAATATGCTTTCTATGTTAGAAAGTATATGATAAGTGTATTACACCCCTATATACTGCACACCAAACAATAGTACACCTATACCAGTCCTTAAAAGGACTTTTGTGGACCTTTTAGCTAGCGATTTGTTTCAATACAGCCTGTCCCTGCTCCACACAGCAACCTCTCCCTACACTGACAAAAAGCAGAATGTAAGATGGCCGCCAGATCAGGTCTTTTTATAAGGTAGGGGGTATGTCCTTGTGCTAAAATGTCTCAATTGGCTGTCCTGTACCACCTGATGGATGTGTCATGGGTCCTCTCAATGTAGAGGACCCAGGAAGAGGGAAGACTCTGGGCTTCCCCAGTGACGTAGCAGAGGGTACGTCAGAGGGTGCGGGGTCACGCGACGGGTGGCCCTGCCTCCTCTATATAAGTAATGTCACAGCTCCAGCGCGTCATTCGCTGGGCTGTGTCCAGCGGTGAGAGGAGGTCGGGGATGCTGCGCTCCGGATGAATGGATCTTCTCATCGCTGGAGCGGAGATCACCCGATGCTGGATCTTCTCATCGCTGGAGATCACCCGCAGCCGTCGCAGGATCAGGACAACGTTGAAGCAGGAAGCCGGGAACGAGTGGATTATCACCGCTGGAGTTTTTTTCTTTTTATTAATAAAGGACTTTATTCTACGGTGTGTGTGTTTTTTTTTTACAAGACTTTACACTTCCTTCATGAAATGGTAGAGGTACAGTGTACCCCATTACCATTTCACACAGGGGGGGGGTCAGGATATGGGGTCCCCTTTGTTAAAGGGGTCTTCCAGATTCTGATAAGCCTCCCGCCCGCATACCCCCACAACCACCGGCAAGGGTTGTGGGGGATGAGACCCTTGTCCCCATCAACATGTTGAAGGCATGTGGCCTGGTGCGGTTCAGAGAGGGGGGGGCCGCACTCTGTCCCCCCCTCTTTTCTGCGGCCGGCCAGGTCAACGTGCTCGGATAACGGGTCTGGTTATGGATATTTAGGGGGAACCGCACGTCATTTTTGTTTTAAATTGACGGCGAACCCGAACTTTTTTTTTTAAGTTCGGACCCGAACATCCAGGTGTCCGCTCAACTCTAATCAATAGTTATTTGTGTATTGTGCAAGAGAAGCAAAATGCACTTTCTTAGTGTTAGTGTAAGTTGCTAGGTAATTTCAGCTTAGATCCTTTGTAATCAGTAGAGCAGGGATTGGTTGTTCTAGAATACTCATAGTTTCACAGGCCGTTGGCCTGATTGTTCCCCCCCCCCCCCCCATTCTAGAGGACTCTAAAAGGAAGAATAGAAAGGCAGCCTGAGCATGTATGGGGACCCAACCAATCCCCATAGAGGTATATCCAGAGCCCATAAATAGCCTGAAGCCTGGAACAGAGTGTGTGGATCCTAAGATCAAGGCTGCTGTTAGAAATTATGGGGCCCCGTACAGCCTACCTGGCATACGCCGCCCCCCCTCTCCCCCAATATATCAAAACCAAATTTTCACTAAAAATACACTAAAATTATTATTAGCTAATACAAACATAACAAAGAACTTGTGTGAATTGGCCCCTTTTACATATTTTTTTACATTTTTTATTAAAAAAATATATATCATTTTTTTATTATTTATTACACTGTTATTTTTATTTTTTTTATAGGACAGGGAAGTCGGCAGTGCCACGGAAGGGGGCTTGGCACAGTGGCAGGGGGGCAAATGGGGGGGATCAGAAGTGGGTAGACCAGGGAGGGCAATCGGTGCAAGGGAAGTAATTAAAGGAACAATGGCCCTGTGTCTCTCCCTGCAGCAGCTGAATGTCGACGGAAGAAAGAGAAACCGGCTTTCAGCTGCTGCAGAGAGCACCACAGGGCATCTTTCTATAATTGCCCCTCTGCCCAACCACACCGATTCCTCCTGCTGTTCGGGCCCCTCTGTGTGCCTGGGCCCCCTACAGGAGGGCTGGTTGTCCCCCCCTATCAGCGGCCCTGCCTGAGATCAGTCCTGCCAGGTATCCCTGGTTGGAGACGCTGCTTTGAGGTGATCAAGGCCCCAGCTACAGTCTAAGCTGAAGGGGGGGGGGGGCTGTTCTTTGAAAGTCTGGGATTTCTTTCTTATAGTCTCAAGAAACTCAATGGAGGATACCCGGTGGAGGTTGGGGAAGAGTGTCCGGGTGTCCTGTGGTATCATGAGTCTATGTCTCCCTCACTTAAAAGTGCCCAGTAGATGTCAGAAGGGGGCAAATGACAATCCTGTGACATTGTGAGTACTGACCTAAATACTGTGCCCTAGAGACTGTGAGGCCCCGTACACACGACCGAGTTTCTCGGCAGAATTCAGCCAGAAACCTCGATCGGAGCCGTATTCTGCCGAGAAACCCGGCCGTGTGTACACTTTCGGCCGAGGAAGCCGCGAGTTCCTCGTCGAGCCAAATAGAGAACATGTTCTCTATTTCCTCGTTGTTCAATGAGGAAAGTTGGCTCGCCGAGATCCTCGGCGGCTTCACACAGAACTCGACGAGCAAAACTATGAGTTTTGCCCGTCGAGTTCCTCGGACCGTGTGTACGGGGCCTGAGCAGTCCTCCGTTCTACAAAAAAGAAGCAAGTCCTAGGCATTTCCCAGAAGTAGTGAACTTTGTGGAAGCTCTCTACCAGACTAGTGAGAAAAGAAGTGTCCTCAGTCAATTCAGTTCTTTCTAGGGCATCAATTGTTCCCCCTCACCCATCCAAGCTCAACTTAGTAATAAACATACAAAGGATACCCCTAGGCCTAGACTGTTTATATTAAACAGGGAGAAAGGAAAAAATGCTGTATGCCTTGCCGTGTGTGCACTAAGTTTGGGGAAATTGGATAATCTAAGCCATCGTTACATAAAAAAAAAAAAATGGAAGTAACCATAAAAAAAAATTTTTTTTAAATTATATATAAAACAAATATATTTTTTTATTTAAGAGAAGTGCCTTACTGGATACCTTGCTTAGGAAACCATCTCTTTGGTGTTCACCTGGTCATCTGAACACATAGGTTTGTCCAAATCTCTGATGGGTAACAGCATAGCATGGAGATGCAAGAAATCTGGGAAACAAAACAAAAATGAATTTAATTAATAACTTCCTTTTATTCTATACAACATTCTATCTAGCCTTCCTATTAAGGCTATAAAATTATGTTTAACCACTTCCCTACCGCACATAGACGTATGACGGTGGCAGGAACCCTTTGTCCCTCAGGGCCGCCATCATATGACGTCTATTACTTTCCGAGCCTCTAGGGGCAACGCGTGCACGCACCCGCTGTGCACCCATTACATCAGGCCCCCCCCTTACATGACAGTCCCCATCAGAGCCCCCCTCTGCATGAGTGCCCCTTAAGCGTCCCTATTTCTATCAGGGCACCCATCAGGGTCTGTGAGGCCTGTTAGAGAAGCATCAGACACCAGCTGTTGACTGGTTAAAATTTTGGATTTTGGACAGCAGGTCATAGTTTGCAGACCCCTGCACTGAAATGAAGATGATACAATTGTGTTATACAACTTCAGTGGAGCTCTCACTGTGGTGGGGGAAACCTGAAGCGTAGTATAAAACCCAAATTTATTTGTAAAGAAAAAAAAACAAGATATGGATTTCTGCACAAATTGGTCATAAAATGTGATCTGATCTTCATCTAAGTCACAACAATAGACAATCACAGTCGGCTTAAACTAATAACACACAAATAATTAAATGTTACCATGTTTTATTAAACACACCACATTCACAGTGCAGGTGGAAAAAGTATGTGAACCCTTGCATTTAACCACTTGACCACTGGGCACGTAAACCCACTTAATAACCAGACCAATTTTCAGCTTTCGGTGCTCTCACAATTTGAATACAATTACTCAGTCATACAACATTGTACCCAAATGAAAATTTTCGTCCTTTTTTTCACACAAATAGAGCTTTCTTTTGGTGGTATTTAATCACCGTTGGGTTTTTTATTTTTTGCGCTATAAGAGAAAAAAGACTGAAAATTCTGTAAAAAAAAATGATTTTTTCTTTGTTTCTGTTATAAAATTTAGCAAATTTAGTATTTTTTCTTCATTCTTTTGCATAAATGTGAAAGATGAAGTTACGCCGAGTAAATAGATACCCAACATGTTCACCCTTCAAAATTGCACACGCTCGTGGAATGGGCGCCAAAACTTCGTTACTTAAAAATCCCCATAGGCGACGTTGCAGGGTATTGTGGGGTATTGCAGAGTATTGCAGAGTATTGGGGGTATTGCAGAGTATTGTGGGGTATTGCAGAGTATTTGGGGGTATTGCAGAGTATTTTGGTGTATTGCAGAGTATTTGGGGGTATTGCAGAGTATTTTGGTGTATTGCAGAGTATTTTGGGGTATTGCAGAGTATTTTGGTGTATTGCAGAGTATTTTGGGGTATTGCAGAGTGTTGTGGGGTATTGCAGAGTTGGGGCAGGGATGGATGGCTGGATCTGTGACTGCATTTGTCACAGATCCAGCCCACAGCAGCTGCTGCTGCTGCATCCGCTCTCTCCCCCCCTCTCCTCTCACACTGTACCGTTTGGTACAGAGAGGGGAGGGAGGAACCGGCGTCATCAAATGACGCCGGTTTGTTTACAAGTGATCTCTCCGTCATTGGATGGAGCGATCACATGGTAAACCGCCGCTATCAGCGGCGATTTACCGTGATCCGTGATTCGCCGGGTCCTCCGGACCCGGCGGTCACGGACATTCCCGTGTGCGCGCCCCAGAGGGCGCGCGGGAGCGCGATTCTGGGAGGACGTCCATGGACGTCCTCCCAGAGTTAAGAAACCGCCTTGTAGACGTATTTCGTCTATAGGGCGGTTGTTAACTGGTTAATAAACAGGTTGAAACCTCCTTTGGCAGCAAAAACTTCAACCAAACGTTGAACACACATCGGTCTCCTCTCCTATGACAGGAGTTGATGCCCGGTGGGACATCGCAGCCGCTAGGCACACGCATCGGGTGCCGAGTGACACAGCGGGGGCATTTTGGTGGGCGTGATTTTTTTTGGGGGGGGGGGGCAGCATTTTACTCTTGGTTACCAGGCAGCACAATGTCTTGGGCCGGCACTGCCATCAAGCAACAAGGAGAGAGTGGTTTAAGAAGAAGCACATTAAGGTCATGGAGTGGCTTATCCAGTCTCCAGACCTTATTCCTATAGAAAATGTATGGAGGGAGCTAAAACTTTGAGTTGCCATAAGACAGCCAAGAAAACCTTAAGGATTTAGAGAAGATCTGTAAAGAAGAGGTGGACCAAAAATTCCTCCTTAGATGTGCCAACCTGATCACCAACTACAAGAAACGTCGGACCTCTGCTTGCCAACAACGGTTTCTCCACCAAGGTCATGTTTTGCTTGGGGATCAAATACTTTTTCTACTCACTGAACTGTAACTCAATTTCTAACATTTGTATCATGTGTTTTCTGAATTTTTGGTTGATATTTTGTCTCTATCATGTAAAATACTCTTATGATAAAAATTATACATCCCTTTATTTCTTGTAATTGGGCAAATTTACAAAATCTGCAGGGGAGAAAATCATTATTTTCCCCGCTGTATACGCAGCCTCCCGAAAGTTGATATTTATGCATGAGGCCACATATGTCCGTACCTGTGTTTGTGCTGGGTGCATTACTAATTTAAAAAAGAAAAATAGAAAATAAGATTTGATAACCAATAAAAAAGCAAATACTGTATATACTCGAGTATAAGCCGACCCGAATAGAAGCCGAGGCACCTAATTTTACCACAAAAAAATGGGAAAACGTATTGACCCGAGTATAAGCCTAGGGTGTCCATCTGCATGCCTCACTGTGCCTCACTTTGCCTCACTGTGTCCATGCCCATGCCTCACGGTGTCCATGCCTCACTGTGTTCATGCCTCACTGTGCCCATTCCTCACTGTGTCCATGCCTCACTGTGTCCATGCCTGTGTCCATGACTAGACTGACGTTTAACATGGGAGTCTATGGAAGGGGTGCCTGTCTTTGAAAAATCGGTAGGTCCCCGAGACAATAAACTTTGCACACGTGTAGAGGAGGAATGGGGCTACATGTGTGCCAAGGGACCTATGACCGGGTCCCCAAACTCACCAGAGAAATTACTGTTTAACATGAGAGTCTACAGAAGGGGTGCCAGGCTTTTTAAAAATCGGTGCCCCCCGGCCGTAGGTCCCCTGGACAACAAACTTTGCACACTTGTAGAGGAAGAGTGGGGACTACATGTGTACCCAGTACCGGGTCCCAAGTCCGGGAGATCAGGCGCAAAAAGTGACTCGAGTATAAGCCAGAGGGGCATTTTCACACACTAAAAATTTACTGAAAAACTCGGCTTATACTCGAGTATATACAGTAATTGTCTACTTATTGTAGTGTTAAAAAATAATAATAATTCAGGTAGGAAACAGAATGCATTTTTTTTTTTATAAATGGGAACACTATTCAAAAAGCACATTAAATCTTTAAAGCATGTTTATTTGGCAACATTAAGTTTCATTTTTTGAAAAATAAAACTCTTTGTGCCTCAAAGCTAAAATGACCAGCAAATCTCATATCTTGAGGATTATAAACTTATGCACATAGTAAATGTCATTATGCAATTACTGTACGATTCAGGTTCAGAAGTAAATGTTCTCCCCTGTGATGTGAGTGGCTAATGGTGGCCATTTACATCCATCAGCAGCCATTTTGTGGAGGTCCTATATTTTACATCCACATTCCAAAGAAGATGAAAGCAAAGATTATTCTAATAGAGGCTGGAATAATTGAAAGAGCCAGGCCTGGTAAGATCCTGAATGTCTGCATAACAGAAATGTACCTCAATACCGATGGTAAATTGTGCATATAGTATGGTAAAAAATAAATAAAAAAAATAACAACAAATTTAAAAAAATTACAGAGTAAATGACATTTTGATTAATTGATCATTCAATGGTTTATCTCTATGAAAGGAAAAAGAACGATATCTACAGTAAAGTACTGCCTTGGCAGGCAGGTGACAGGAGGTCTTGTCCAAGGAGTCAGGTGGGCTTCTATTGGGATGAACTGGGAGAGTTGGGCAACACAGTAAGAGCGACTGGTAATAACAGCAGTGCTGCTGAGAAGGGAGCCAGGTAGATCAGCATTTTAAGTTGACTATTCACGTAATGTTTCAACACAGGGAACCCTTGAAATAGTTGTCCGGTATCTTGGAACCCCTGCTAAAAATGAGAAATCTACAACTCATGATACATTAGTTGATAAATAGTGGGAGAATGGTCCTTACACTTGTGGTCTTTGGGAAGAATTACCTCCTTACAGATGGCTAAAAAGATCAATGGTGTCAGTGGGAACTTATCTGAGAGGCAGAAATTGCCCAATGCTGAAGGAACCCCTGGCAACCTCTTGAGGACCCTAGGTCTACGTGTTTCATGGCTGAGCGCCACTCATCAGGAGCAGAGAGGGGTAACAAAAGTCTAAAAGAAATATTGTACAATGTTAAAAAAATAATTTCAAAAATAGTTATAATATGTCCATCTAGGTAAACAAAGATGGAATATAGGTATAAATACATATATATATATATATATACATCCGATCATACCTGCAGAACCACAAGAGATCTGGATGCAGGCATGGAGGACCGGAGGACGGTTGGGGTCACCAACCCCGGGAGCTGAGGCGGCGCACCCCAAGGCAGAAGATGGAAATTGGAACAGCCAAAACAAGTACTCCCCAACAGTAGATTCCCATGTGAGAGCTGTGTCATTGTGGACATCTGTAAAATAATTAGATGAATGAACAAAAAATGGTGTATGGAGTGATATATAAAGTAAAGTGAGATGACTTCGGTGAAAATGACGAAGATGGTAACAAAGACCAAAGAAAGTACTGTATTTATTGGCGTATAACACTCACTTTTTTACCCTGAAAATAGAGGGAAAACTGTGCCTGTGTGTTATATGCAGGGGGCTGTGAAAAGTTTTTTTCCTGAAACTTCCCTCTTAAAGTTAGGGTGTGTGTTATACGCCGATAAATACGGTAAGTGTAATAAAATCCTTATCGCAGTCCCAACCTGTCCTTCCCTTTCTCAATCTTTATCCTGTTTGCGCCAAACAGATCTGCTAACTGCTTCCATAATTGAAGTCAGACAATCACAGGCTGGTCACTTTTGGTGGCACTGATCGACTAGTAAACAATCTTATACTCTGTTTGGAATTACTAAATATTAGCAAATGCCCTCCAACCATTTGCCATTTTTTGATCTAGTCACAATTTCCAACTCCAGAACATCTGGTTGTTTTGAAAAATTGTCAGCTTGGGTGGCATCATTTTAAAGCGAAAGAAGATACCTGTGAGAACATTGTGCACCTAAACCACATCACATGATATCCCTGCACCCCACCCCCTCCCCAATCCTCATAGATAAAATAAAAGTTAGGCATACAGCAGTTAGACTTATTGGGCCAGATTCACAAATGAGATACGACGGCGTTTCTCCTGATACTCCGTCGTATCTCTGTTTCTATCTATGTGACTGATTCATAGAATCAGTTACGCATAGATATCCCTAAGATCCGACAGGTGTAATTGTTTTACACTGTCGGATCTTAGGATGCAGTACCGCGGCCGCTGCTGGGGGGAGTTTGCGTCGTAATCCAGCGTTGGGTATGCAAATTAGGAGTTACGGCGGATCCACAACGTTTTTTCGCGTTCGCTACGTCGCCGCTAGTCTAGTTTCCCGTCGCAAAGTTACACTTTTTTTTTGGTGCCTTAACTTTAGTCAGCAAGTGTATTGCTGTCTAAAGTATGGCCGTCGTTCCCGCGTCGAAATTCAAAATTTAACGTCGTTTGCGTAAGCCGTCCGGGAATACGGAAGTACGCTACGCGCGTCGCCGTTTGGAAAAATGATGTCACTTCGCGCAAAGCACGGCGGGAGTTAGGAAACGGAGCATGCGCAGCAGGTCCGGCGCGGGCGCGCGCCTAATTTAAATGTTAGCCGCCCATTCGATTTGGCCCGCCTTGCGCCGGACGCATTTACGATACACCGCCGCAAGTTTCCAGGTAAGTGCTTTGTGGATCGAGCACTAAACCTGAAAACTTACGGCGGTGTAACTTAAATGGCTAAAGTTTCCAAAGGTGCAATTGTACGTGAATATGGCCCACTATCACTGACTAAAATTGACCTGATTCTGGTCAGACCGCTAAGGTATAACAATTGTGATAGTAAAGCCCCAGTAGGGTCACCACCTTTTCTTCAAGCCAAAAGATGTAGAAGAATACGTATCGGCCTAAACTGAGGGGAAAAAAAATAATTTATATATTTTTTGGGGGATATTTATTAGAGCAAAAAGTTAAAAATATTGCATTTTTTTTTTAAATTGTCGCTCTATTTTTGTTTATAGCGCAAAAAAAATAAAAACCGCAGAGGTAATCAAATACCACCAAAAGAAAGCTCTATTTGTGGGGAAAAAAGGACGCCAATTTTGTTTGGGAGCCACGTCGCACAACCGCGCAATTGTCAGTTAAAGCGACGCAGTGCCGAATCGCGAAAAGGGGCCTGGTCCTATAGCTGCATAATGGTCCGAGGCTGAAGTGGTTAAGATGCCGACGCCTCCACCCGGGAGCTAAGGGACGGGTCGGCTTCAGGTGAGGACATGGCGGGTGTCCTGGACGGGTAAGTGTCCTTATTTTAAAAGTCAGCAGCTGCAGTATTTGTAGCTGCTGACCTTCATTTTTTTTTTTTCAGGCGGAACTCCGCTTTAATATGAGCTTGACAGAAAATGGCCTACAGCATGACCGTTTTACATCAGTGGAAACAAGGACAACCACAGCAGACTACGGGACAATTTCTGTCTGTCAGTCAAAGCTGATCTATTACTGTCTGATGAAAAAGCATGTGTCAAGCTGAAACTACCTAAGAAAGGCATTTTATCAAGATGAATTGAATTCAGTTGTGAAGTTGCTGCTGCATGGCAAGGCAAGCTATTAATTGTCAAAATGAAATTAGTTCCACAGCCACATATGCGCTACCAATGTATGCTGCTGCTGAGACTGTCCGTGAGGACCATGCTGTTCCATAACATGGTGTACAGATTGGCAACATTTACCATGGGATCATGGCTGTTGAGCTTGTTCCTGTTTTTTTTTTTAAGCTGACTTCTAGCATCAGGAAGATTGAGTACACAGCTGCGCATGCTCATGGTGCAGCTTTTGAACCAGTACATAGGCTTAAAGGGATTGTAAAGGTGTGTTTTTATTCACCTTAATGCATGCTATGCATTAAGGTGAAAAAACACCTTACAATCTTGGGCCCCCCAGCCCCCTCGTTTTACTTAACTAAGCCACAAAACCCTGTGGGCTCGTTCCCGCGATGGTTTCCCCCAGCTTGAGGTGGCTCGTCATTGGAGATTGATAGCAGCGCAGCTATTGGCTCCCGCTGCTGTCAATCAAATTAATGACGCAGCGCTCCGGGGGCGGGGCCGAGTGATACAGTCGGAGGCTATAGCCGCCAGCTGTATCACGGGAGCGTGTTAACAAGCTAACCCCCTTAGGAGAGCGCTTCCCAAGATGGGGGTTAGCTCTTGCGGGGAGGAGCCGACACAGCAGCCAAAAGACCCCATAGGATCAGGATCGGGGCCACTCTGTGCAAGACGAACTGCACAGTGGAGGAAAGTATGACATGTTTGTTATTTAAAAAAATATATATATATATATACCTTTACAACCCCTTTAAGGCGATGCGTGTTCACTAATGCGCACGTACATTAGCATGAATTAGCATGCACATCCAGCACTAAGCACTTGCCATTTTGGCATCCAGGGCACTATTTAAAGCAGAAGTAAACCAATCTGTAAACATTTCAAACGTTTCATTTCCGCCCCCTTTTTTTTTTTTTTTTCGTCTGACCCCCGCCCCACCTTTAACAACTCACGGCAGGGTACCGCCCCCCCCCCCCCCCCCCCCCTCATTTTTTTTTCGTCTGACTTTAGCAACTCGTGGCAGGAGAGAGAAGGGAACACATGCTGGTAGGTTAATTGGATCCTGTCCAAATTGGCCCAGTATATATATGTGTGTCCCAAGCCTGTCGAGATCCTACGGGGTAAATGACCCCACCAGCCAGGAAGACACTGGCTGCAAAAAGCGCCCAGAGGCGATTCAGTTCGCATGTGTAGCGCTATACAAGTCACTCATTCATTCATATTTATTGCAAAATTGTTTACATTTAGAGCAAGGAAAGATTAAAATGGCTGAACTGTAATTTTTTTTCTTTCTGTGTACCATTGGGGAAATATACCTTCATTACCCAGAGACACAACAGAAAATTAGAGGAAGTCTCTCAAAGTGAAGGGAATTCCCATCTTAAACAATTGTGCCCCCCATTGGAAGATTTCCCTTCCATCCCATGTTGTGCCAATGTGTCTCTAAAATGTAATTTCCTCTGACTTTCTTTCTTCACCTACTCATCCACCCTTAAAAACTATTATATCTTTCTTGAGCTAACACAATAATAATGAGAAAAATATTAAAAGCTCAACTACTTTTCACTAATTCAAATTTGAATTTTTAAAAAAAAAGGTTCTGCAGCACTAAGGCCCCGTACACACGGCCGAGGAACTCGACGTGCCAAACACATCGAGTTCCTCGGCGTGTTCAGTCCTGGAGCCGCCGAGGAGCTCGGCGGGCCGAGTTCTCCCATAGAACAACGAGGAAATAGAGAACATGTTCTCTATTTCCTCGCCGAGGTCCTCGTCGGCTTCCTCGGCCGAAAGTGTACACACGGCCGGGTTTCTCGGCGGAATTCAGCTTCCGACCGAGTTTCTGGCTGAATTCTGCCGAGAAACTCGGTCGTGTGTACGGGGCCTTAGAAGTATTATCACAGGGCCAGCTACTGGAAAAGGCACTGTGGATACATGAGAGTGAATGCAGGTATGTTTTAGATTTTTTTTTAAATATCAGTTAGGTAGGGTTTGTAAAACTGTAGATTATTATTAATATTACCATTAATAATAATAATGATAATAATTGGCAATAATAATAATACAGAATAATAATAATAATAATAATAATAATAATAATAATACCCCCATCTTATTAATAATAATAATAATACTACTACTAAAAATAATAATATTAATATTAATACAGTATAATACTAATATCAATAATAATAATAATAATAATAATAATAACAAAACTACTACTACTAATACTAATAATAATACAGTATAATACTACTAAACAGTAAAAAAAAAAATGTAAAAAGGGGTCAAACCCTATGGGCCAGATTCTGGTAGAAGTGCGGCGGCGTAACGTATCATAGATACGTTACACCGCCGCAAGTTTTCATCGCAAGTGCCTGATTCACAAAGCACTTGCGATGAAAACTACGCCGGCGGCCTCCGGCGCAAGGCGGGCCAATTCAAATGGGCGTGTGCCATTTAAATTAGGCGCACTCCCGCGCCGGACCTACTGCGCATGCTCCGTTTCGTAATTCCCATCGTGCTTTGCGCGCCGTGACGTAATTTTTTCGAACGGCGACGTGCGTAGCGTAATTCCGTATTCCCAGACGGCTTACGCAAACGACGTTATTTTTTAAATTTCGACGCGGGAACGACGGCCATACTTTAGACAGCAATACGTTTGCTGACTAAAGTTAAGGCACCAAAAACAACGACTAACTTTGCGACGGGAAACTAGACTAGCGGCGACGTAGCGAACGCGAAAATCCGTCGTGGATCCGCCGTAACTCCTAATTTGCATACCCGATGCTGGTTTACGATGCGAACTCCCCCCCAGCGGCGGCCACGGTACTGCATCCTAAGATAAAACAATTACACCTGTCGGATCTTATGGATATCTATGCGTAACTGATTCTATGAATCAGTCGCATAGATAGAAACAGAGATACAACGGCGTATCAGGGGATACGCCGTCGTATCTCTTTTGTGAATCTGGCCCTATGTTCTTATCCCCACAAGGCGCCATTTTTTTTGGTATATGTTTCCATAACTACTAATACTAATATCAATAATTATAATAATAATACAGTATAATACTACTAATATTATTATTAATAATAATAATACCCCCCCCCTCCCCATCTTATCCCCTTCTCCCCTCTAGTCATTGGACTTTTAATCCCCATCTTTCTCTCTGCTGCTTATCTTCTTTTCTACTTTCTACCATGACCATATGCTACATTTATGAGATGATTCTACAGTGAATAATATTATTGGCAATGAGCTTGGCACCCCCCACACATAGCCACAGGTCAACTGCAATAATTCTGTTGCCATATGCTGCATTGTTAACCCAAGGCGATTTAAGTATTGCACTATTCAGAACCTATTCAGACATACATTACATAGGTCATCATGTGGGGGTGTTTCCAGCCACATAGTCACCATATGGTGTCTGGTTTATGTAAATCTTTTCTGTGTGTGCTTAAAATAAATACGTATTTTTAATGAAAAAAAAAAAACCACTACAAATGATTGTAATATTAATGGTAACCCACCTCAGGACGATTGAAACCCTTGGTGGCTCTACGCTTACATTTTATAAGCTAACCTCATTAAAACATGAGACACTTGGCCTCCATCCCCTACACAAGGGAAGATTGAGGGAGGACCCTTCTCAAATAATTATCCTGACCATAGGCGTGCGCACAGGGTGTGCCAGGTGTGCCTGGGCACACCCTAATCACCCTGTGATGGACAGGTTCCATCCTGCTGCTTGGCTACAGAGAAAGGGACTGGGGAATCCCTGTTCTCAGTCCCTTTCTTTGTCTCAAAAGTGAGAAATCACCACTGATATTTCACCAAAGCCCCCCAATGGGGCTCATATTTGTTTTGTAAAAAAACAAAAATAAAAAATGATTGTAAAAAATAAAGAAATTACTGTATTTATCGGCGTATACCGCGCACTATTTTTCCCTGAAAATCAGGGCAAAAGCGTGGGTGCGCGATATACGCCGATACCCGCGACGAGTTTGAATACTGCGCCGGCAATAATAATAATAATAAAACAAGAAAAAAGAAGAAGAAGAAGAAGAAGAAGAAATAATCAAAAGAAGCAGGAGGAGAAAGAAGAAGAAGGAAAAAAAAATATAATAATAAATAAAATATTATAGAAAATAAATATATATGTAAATATAAGTATAAAGAGAAAAGTGTGAGATAAATAAACTCATAAGAATAATAATAAAAAAAAAACAAGAAGAAAAAGAAAGAAGAAGAAAAAAAGAAGTGTGAGAAAGAAGGACACCAGAAGAAAGGTGGAAGAAAGAGGAGGAAGGAAGGAAGGAAGGAAGGAAGGAAGGAAGGAAGGAAGGAAGGAAGGAAGGAAGGAAGGAAGAAGAAGAAGAAGAAGAAGAAGAAGAAGAAGAAGAAGAAGAAAGAAGCAGAAGACAAAAGAAGAAAGGAGGAAGAAAAGAAGAAACAAAGAAGAAGAATGAGGAAGAAGAAGAAGATAGGAAAAAGAAGAAATAAAGAAGAAGGGAGAGGGAGGAGAAAAAGGAGCAAAAAAAAAATGTATATATAAATATTTAAACTCTAGTATAAAGAGAAAAGTATGATAATATAAAAATAATAATAATAATAATAATTATTATTTTTAATTATTATTATTATTATTTACTACTCTAATGATTTGAAATAAACACATTACAATATCAGGAAAATCCTTTTACTTGATCTAAAAATGGAAAAAGTATCTTATTTAAATAATATTCCATTACTGAAAATGGAGAGAAGATACACAAGAAATCTTGAGCTGCAAGCTAATAGCTAGCATTTCATAT
Organism: Rana temporaria; assembly: GCF_905171775.1. NCBI lineage: Eukaryota > Metazoa > Chordata > Amphibia > Anura > Ranidae > Rana > Rana temporaria. Next base: position 12,017,446 of record NC_053501.1, read on the forward strand.
TAAAACCATTAGACTGAAGTCCAGTGGTAAAAGAGCCTTTCTTATGACTAGTTCACAGTGCAGGCATTCCAATAAATCCACAGGGGCAATGGAACTGCCTGTGAACCATTACTGGATCTGTAAGCAGCCTGTTTTATCACTGTAGACTGCTTGATGCATTCCTAAGGCTCACTAAGAGCAGGCGGACCTCAGAAGTAGGACTTGACCGAAGCCGGCTTATAAATGATTCTCACATAAATCGCTACTTTTCCCAACTGATATTCATTAATTAGAATCATCGGAGGGTTTCCAGGGGGAAGCAGAAAAAAAAAAAACAATGATATGATGGGGATCGAAAGAGAATAATGTAAGCTGAAACCCAGAGCAAACAGCTCACTGCATATTTGTAATTCATATGTTTCCTGACACACAGCATAAACAGATCGGGGACCTCACTTCTCTCTATTGCATGAGAGCAAAAAAGGTTGGTCACCCTGCCTGATAATTCGATAATTTTAAATATCATAGTGCCAAACCAAACTGATCTCCTGCAGACTCATGGCAACCTATTCTTAGTCTACATGCAATCCTTCGATGACTAAATGGCATTTCTGACACTGATACTAATAAAAAAAAAAATCCTACCTAAAATATACTAACCCTGACCCTGACCTTGACCTTTGACTCCGACCTTGACCCAAACACTAACCCTGGCACTGACCTAGATCAAACCTTGAACTAGGTATTTTTATATATATATATATATATATATATATATATATATATATATATATATATATATGTATGTATGTATATATATATATATATATATATATATATATATATATATATATATATATATATATATATATATATATATATATATATATATATATATATATATATATATATATGTGTATATATATATATATTATTTTTTAAGAAACTAAAGCCTCTATTGATATGAATTGCATACAGCCTAAGTATGGCGTACCATCATCCAATTTTGAAAGAAAAAGACGGGGAGGTCAGTCCCAACCGATCACCCATAAGAGGTAATTTTAAGGGACTATCTCGGTACCATCTTATACAGAGTATACTCAAAGTTTAGTAAAAATATTCAATTATTTATTAATACTAAAAAACATAAAAACAGGATATCCAAATACCTAATGATAAACATCATAAAAGGTAACAATCCATGTATATCAACAGCATTCATGTCCCCTGCTAGGGAGGATCAGGTTATGGTGGGTTCCCACGCATAACATTGCTCTCAACATGTTTCGCGAGATTCTACCACTTCATCAGGAGAACATCTGTAATCAGTTATTAGGATAATAAACACCAGATATTAAAGTATATATATAGTTATATAGAAAACAATTTCCAACAAACAATAAAGTAGAAGAAATGTATAAATATGATTTATTTAAAAACATTTTTACAAACACTTTTTCTGCAAGGAACGAGAAAGATACATTGTATCCTTCTCCGTTTACAGAAATAAAAAAAAAACTCATGGGTGGGCTGCACAGTGACTGATCACTGTGGTAGCCAATCAGAGGCTACCACAGCAGCGCAGGGACAAGGCCATCCAGATCCCAGGGCAAATATGCCAAACTGTGCCCCCCTCTTCCCTCAGGGTTAGAGTCAGGGCTCCCTGCAATAAACCTCTTGTGCCCAGGGCAGCCGTCCTTTTTTCCCACCCCTTGTCCCGGGCCCTGTACCACAGTGATCAGGTGAACCAAATTTGAGACATTCGGGTCCCGATTGTTAGTACGGGGCTCAGGGCTCTCAGTGAGACCCCGGTCCCTGTGTTGGGAGTGTGCCATCTGGCACAAAGTGAGAAACAAATATATGCGGCCCCACGTAAAAAAAAGCCCAGTGCAGCGAAGCCACATATGTGTGTTATGTCCGCCTGAAGGGGTTAAAATTCTGTGAAGTTCTGTTTTAAGTATGCAAGGCTTTCACCATATAAGTACGAACCCCACAAGCTCCATTTTGGCACCTGATTACCATTAAAATAAACTGAATTTTATAGATCCTCTTGTAATTTCAAGGATAATCTTATACAGACCTTAAAGGGGTTGTAAATGTACATTTTTTTTTCCTAAATACAGTGTAGCTTCCTTTCCCTTAGTGCAGTCCTCCTTCACTTACCTCATCCTTCCATTTTGCTTTTAAATGTCTTTATTTCTTCTGAGAAATTCTCACTTCCTGTTCTTCTGTCTGTAACTCCACACAGTAATGCAAGGCTTTCTCCCTGGTGTGGAGTGTCTTGCTCGCCCCCTCCCTTGGAATACAGGAGAGTCAGGACGCTCTCTAGGTTGCAGATAGAGAAAGGAGCTGTGTGTTAGTGGGCGTCCTGATTCTCCTGTAGTCCAAGGGAGGGGGCGAGCATGACACTCCACACCAGGGAGAAAGCCTTGCATTACTGTGTGGAGTTACAGACAGAAGAACAGGAAGTGAGGATTTCTCAGAAGAAATAAGGACATTTAAAAGCAAAATGGAAGGATGAGGTAAGTGAAGGAGGACTGCACTAAGGTAAAGGAAGCTATTTAGGGAAAAAAAATGTACCTTTACAAGCCATGGATTTATTATTTTTATTTATTATTTATTTATAATTTATTATTTTATTTTTATTTTTATTGTATTTTATTTTTATTTTTATTTTATTTATAATTTATTATTTTCACCCTCTAATATCCTTTTATTTTTACAGTAGGTCTATTATTTTCACAATTGGATTTTGATGGTTGTATAAATCATGAGTGTATATATACCGGTATGTATAAAAAAAATACTTTCTAAATAAACATGTAATTCGCCTTTGCTTTGACTCGGTTTTCATTTACACTAGAGATTTGAAGATTCTTTGGAAAAAAAGTACAATATGATCATTTTCTGACAGGTTATTTCAATGTTAATGGTCTGTAGAAATGAGAAAGTAGATTTGCAAAATTAACTTTCCATTCTAATGTCGCATTTAGAAAGCAAGAGCGGTTTCAGATGTATTAAAATAATTGAATAGTGTAATTAGGTAACGTTTTACTCTGATAATATTTAGCAATATCTGTATTAAATGCACAAGAGGGGGGCTTTGTGAAATTAAAAAAAATAAATGTTTTTTATTTATTATCCATTTTTATTATTTGTTTTCATTTTACAGCATATTAAAATTTGCATGTGGTTATAAATTCAACATGGGAAGTATAAATTATAAATATGAATAAAAAAAATGTCATAAGCGCAGAAAAATACCTGTTGATCTGCCAGACATTTAACCACTTAAGACCCGGACCTTTAGGCAGCTAAAGGACCCAGCCAGTTTTTGCGATTCGGCACTGCGTCGCTTTAACTGACAATTGCGCGGTCATGCAACGTGGCTCCAAAACAAAATTGGCGTCCTTTTTTTCCCCACAAATAGAGCTTTCTTTTGGTGGTTAAAAGGTCATGACTCTGTGAGTGTGGTTAAAAGTGGGCATGACCAGTAGGGTGTCCCCGGACTTAATTTAGACAATCTGGTCACTGTATTTTATTTTGCTTTTAGGGTGATACATTTGTTTCAAAATAACAACATGCAGTATAAGAATTAATTTAATATATATCTAGTGGTAAAATAATAAATCAGACTCTGAAAGTGACGGTTTTAAAAAACGTAGCGACAATATTTTATCACCAAAAACAAAAGTCACTTTTAATGGGGAAAAACCATGAGAAATAGTTGGTTAAAAAAAGCAACATATTTGTGGAAGACCAATTAAGGACAAGTACAAAGTGACTTTATATTTATAGGAGAAATCAATTGGACAGGATGCTTGTAGAAACACATTACTCACAAAATATGAGTCCTACAGGCTTCCTACATTCATTAACATATTAAATTCGAGTTTTTAGACTAGAATGCAGGACTGATTGTTAGCCAAGAATCTTTGGCTGTTAGTAAGCTCCCTTTCCGGATTTCTGAATATTTACATACATTTACATTATAAATGCTTTTCATTATTTACATATTAATATAAATATATGAAAACATGCAGGACCCCGAAAATAAGACTTATGAGCCAAGGATTAGTTGTGAATTCACGTCTAAAGCCGCGTACACACGATCAGTCCATCCCATGAGGACGGTCTGATGGACCGTTTTCATCGGTTAACCGATGAAGCTGACTGATGGTCCGTCGCGCCTACACACCATAGGTTAAAAAAACGATTGTGTCAGAACGCGGTGACGTAAAACACAACGACGTGCTGAAAAAAATGAAGTTCAATGCTTCCAAGCATGCGTCGACTTGATTCTGAGCATGCGTGGATTTTTAACCGATGGTCATGCCTACTAACGATCGTTTTTGACCTATTGGTTAGGAATCCATCGGTTAACTTTAAAGCAAGTTGGCTTTTTTTTAACCGATGGTTAAATAACCTATGGGGCCCACACATGATCGGTTTTGACCAATGAAAACGGTCCATCAGACCGTTGTCCTCTGGTTAACCTATCGTGTGTATGAGGCCTAACAGTTCTCATCTGATATGTAAAACAACAGTTTTATGATGGTGTAGGAGCACCGAACCTTGTGGTATGTGGTCCTGGAGGATGTTCACCAATAACTGTAGTGTCCTGCTTGACCTTGGGGAAGTGTTGAGCCCCAGAAACAGGTTGTATCTTGTTTTTCTGGTGAGATCTTGCCATCAGAGAGAGTGTGCCAGCATGGGAGCCTAACCAAGCATGCAAAAATGTGCACCTACAAATACGGGCATGTGGACAAACGGGCATGTCCAGCACAGATATTGGCAACTAGTGGACTACTTAAACCTGGGCCGTGCATGGGATCATTGCTGGATGCTTTCAGCTTGTATCTCCATTACCCTTGATCCTAAACCTGCCTCGCTGTTTTAATGACCCGGCTTTCACCTGACCTGTCCCTGGCTTAACTCTTAACCATGGACTCTTGGCCAAGAATCTCCCTTTTTATTCTGTACCTCGTTGCCTGCATGATGATAACCTCAGCTTGTATCTGAACTCGACCCTGCTTGTGATTTAGTGCCTCCCATGTAGAAAACCAACCTATCAGAGACATGAAAGTCCCCTTTATCAAAGTCCACCTCGATACACAGGATCCCTGTGTCTTCAAAACTTTGGTTTACTACATGGGACCTCAGTAAACTTTTTTAGACTTTAACATTCTGGCTTCCCCTATTCATTGGATTTACACGGTACCACCATCTTGTATGTGGACCCAACTTTATGATTTGAACCACAGAGAATAGCACACACATACAAAAAAAGGTAAGCCCACCACTGCATAAACGTACCCCATTTTCAGTGGGTCCTACACTATACATGAAATTAAAGATAAGTCCCACTTCTCTTAACCACTTACTTCTTACATGGGAGAAGTTTACTAGCTAAAGATTCCATTGCTTTAATTTCATGGGGGGGAGTGCTCTTTCCACTACACATGACGTGGTAATCCCCAAAGCTTGAGGTAAGCTTGTAGCCCAGACCTCCAGCAGAGAGCTAGCATTGAAAGATCCAGGGTTGCCTATAACTATCCGTTGTTCTAACGGGAACGTTCTCGAGGGTCATCGAGTTTGTACTGCTGGTGTCTGGGTCTGTTGATCACTTGCCTGGGAGGCTTGCACTTCATCCCTAGGGTCTGAGAGGGTGCTGCTCCAGCTCGAATAGCCGTTTATCATGTTCTCCCATCTCTACCGCAGCTGAGTAATGCCAGCAGCCACAGCCCTCTCCACTGCCGTTGGATAGTTTGGGATAGTAAGCAGCCATAGCCTGGGCCATTCTGTTATTGCTCTTCCATGGGGACAACTGAGGTTTTCTGGCAGCTGCTGAGGATTCACGTAACCCCCGCGGCCATGCTGTTGGCCATATTGCCTGATTGTATGGATGGGGGTGCGAGTTATGGACGGAGATCGTGATAGCGAGAGCGCTCTATGGACCACATACCGATCCATGCTAAGGATCGCTATGTGGTGGAATTGACGGTGTCGGCAAACAGTGTGAGGATGGCTTTGTATGTGGGAGATACCAAGGCCGCTGTAGCTTACTCCTTTCTCATGAGGGTGCCGGACAGACTTTGTTTGACAGCAGAGTTCACCTCTCTGTGTGGATCAGCCAGCTCTCCTTTCCCACTCCTCCTCCCTTCCCCACAGTTTTCTGGCCGATCACTGGGAGGAGAATCGGCTCCAATTAAATCCCACCTGCTCCACACCGTCTTTGGCTAATTTCCACTTGCCAAATGCGAGCAGGCAGTGAAAATTTTGAGGGATATATATATATATATATACAGTATATATATATACATACCATATATACTCGAGTATAAGTCGAGTTTTTCAGCACACTTTTTTTGTGCTGAAAAAGCCCCCTCGGCTTATATTTGAGTCTCCCTGCCCCACTGTGACCCAATCTGTAACCTCATGTACCTGATCTCTTGTAAAGTGTAAATGATGGAAATAAAATCTAACTTTTTTTGACATATTATAAGAATGTCTAATCTGTAATTTGATGCCTTTTGGAGATTTTTCCATCTTTCCTTGGCTTCGTTATGCACATTAATACAAATTTTTACCTGGGGTGCCCAAACTTTTGATTCCCACTGTATATATATCTTAACTTAAGTAATGACAAGATTATTACCAAATAAACAGGTCCACAGTGGACATGTAAAAAGTTACTCTGGTCCATAAGAGGTACTCAGGTAAAAGAGCTGAAGTGGTTAATAGATACCAGTAAATCTTAAGTAAAATAATCTTTGCTCATCTATGATACTTGAAACCAATCAATATGTAATATGCTATAAATTTTCAGTATAGAAAAAGCATGTTTTACTAAAGCAAGTACATCGGAATATATAATCGATAGAACTCAAAGGAAATGCTTAGTCCAGGTTTCAAGGCTTCTAAATGATTCATGTACATTTGTTCTAATATGTTGGAGTTGTAATCCATTCATCTCCTATCATAAATATTTAATTGAGAATAGTTACCAAAAAGTTCCCAGCTCTACATGTACAAATATCATGTTTTAAGTGATATAAAAGTGCTTCTTTAACTGGCTTTAACTGGCTAGAGCCACAAGTAAATCATGAATATCAGCCACAAATACATGTGAACGACTAATTTCCTTTCACTTTAGGGGCCCATTCACACCACAATGCAGTGCTAGAAAGGCACCTTCTGTGCGCTCAAAATGCGCTGTCTTTGCTATCTGTTATAGGTGCCAATACATTGTTAAAGCGGGAGTTCACCCATAAAAAATGTTTTACCCTTAGATTGATGCTCATTTTGTCTAGGGGCATCGGCTAGTTGTTTTAAAATCGAAGCTGTACTTACCGTTTTAGAGAGCGATCTTCTCCGCCGCTTCCGGGTATGGTCTTCGGGACTGGGCGTTCCTATTTTGATTGACAGTCTTCTGACAGGCTTCCGACGGTCGCATCAATCGCGTCACGAGTAGCCGAAAGAAGCCGAATGTTGGTGCGGCTCTATACTGCGCCTGCGCACCGACGTTCGGCTACTTTCGGAAAATCGTGACGCGATGGATGCGACCGTCGGAGCCTGTCGGAAGACTATAAATCAGAATAGGAACGCCCAGTCCCGCAGCCCATACCCGGAAGCGGCGGAGAAGATGCATCTCTAAAACGGTAAGTACAGCTTTGATTAAAAAAAAACTAGCCGATTCCCCTAGACAAAATGAGCAGGAATCTAAGGTTAAAAAATGTTATTTCCGGGTGAACCTCCACTTAAATGGTAGCCCCAAAAGCAGATTGCAAACGCCCATTTGCGCCCATCAGATCACATGCACCCCAAATGCGTGTTCCACATGAGTTTCCCACACTGCGTTCCCACCATACTGCATTTGCAAACTGTTTGCCAATACATTGTTAAAGTGGTAGTAAAGTTTGTAAACAGAAAAAAAATGTACCCTGCAAGGCAATGGTGTAATGTGTTAGTATGCATCGCATATTAGCACATTATGAAAGACTTACCTTAAAACAAAGCCCTCCAGTGGCCTGCTGTCACCCCTGCAGAAGCTTCCACTTTCACCTGGTCTTCCTTTCAGGTTAACGGCCTCTGGCTGTCTGACCGGCCGACCCACTATGACATCACTTCCTTGCATTGTGCACGGAAGTGATGATTTACAGCACATACCTCTGAAGGAATGGCAGGGTATGCCTTTCCTTAAGAGCGCGTGCAGCAGTGATGTTGACTCTCTTTACCCAACAATAAAGGAGCAGCAGTTTCCCCGAAAATAAAACCTACCCCTAAAATAAGACCTAGCTTACTTTTCCAGGAGGACTGCAATATAAGCCCTACCCCGAAAATAAGCCCTAGTTTAAAATCCTATAACCCACTCTATTACAGTAGTACACAATGTACAATGTGTGTGTTTCTGTAACATAAATGCAGGGAAGAGAGCTCCGGCAGGTCACAAAAGCGCAGAGCGGTGCTATAATGAAAGTATTTGGCACAATTATATTACAGAAATACACACATTGTACATTATATACTACAGTAATAGAGTGGATTACAAGATTTTACAAGCATTTTAACTAAGTTCACACCGGGGATTCCTAACAGGCAGGTCGAGAGAGGGGAAGAGAAGACAGCTCATTACATGGTAAGACCTACCCCAAAAATAAGCCCTACTGTGTCTTTTGTTGCCAAAATGAATATAAGACCCAGGCTTATTTTCGGGGAAACACGGTATATGTCACTGTCAGATGTCAGGCTCGTAAACCAGTAGCTGTAGCATTAGTGAGTCTCCCACCCACCAGCTGGATAGGTAGAGAAGCAGGTCACTCTGCAGAATAAGGGCTCATCCGAGGTTTGGAGTCCAAGTACTAAACAGTGTTCACCAGAGCTCCTGATGGTGGAGATGGGCTTTGTGGTGTGTATCAGTTTGTGATGCCCAACCAGGAGGTGAGCAAGCCAGTGTCCAGTAGTAAATATAGCAGTTTGGGATTAAGCAGAAGCATAGTCGAGGAACAAGCCAAAGCTTTGTAAAGTAATAGTGAATAGTGAAGATACGGACGGCAGCAGGAGTGAAGTTCATGGGAGAAGCAAAGGGTTCAAGCTTCAGCAGAAACACGGTTCAAGGCAAGATTGTTCAAAGAATTGTCCAGCATCCCAGTGCTCAGCAGGAAGAGACCACTAGATACAGCCGGGGTGCAGGTTCAGAGAAGGATCCTGACACTATGATTGGCAAACAGTGCCAAGGCTGCCCATTCTGCTCTACATGCTCCTATGGAAGAATTCTAGAAAGAACATAAAAGGACATATTCACATATTATATTTATAGTACCAAAAAGTTTTTTGTTTGTTTTCAAACAACTGGATACTTGGGGGTGATGAAATCAGTTGAGTAAATGAATGAAGCCATTGGCACCAATAAGACAGAGCTTCTTTGGTATATATGAGCGTATTGGATAGCTTCAGCTCAGAACCGGTGATGTGCTGTTTTCAAGTGACAGGTATATCTTTCCAGGTGAAAACAAAACATACAATGCAGTCCCAGGTGTACATTAGCAGTTCATTCCCCAATGAGTCCTATATAGAGAGTAGTGGTTAATGATTCTTACTCTGAATTATCAAAGGTTATCAGTGGTGTACCCCAAGGTTCAGTGCTGGGACCCTTACTTTTTAATATCTTTATAAATGATATTGGGTCTGGGATTAAAAGTACCATTTTAGTGTTTGCAGATGACACCAAGCTATGCAGTGGAATCACATGGTAGAGACAGGATCAATCACAGCCCATCTAGACCATGTGATTTGGTGTGGCCAATCACAGCTACTCACAACAATACACACTGGATTATTTTGTTTCATTCCGTAAAAATTGTTGCTTATAACTAGGGTTGTCCCGATGCCGTGACGCCACATCCCGCCGCCATTCGCTGCATCCCCGCTGCCGCCGACTGTGTAATACGCCGGGAACATTACAACTTTGAATCGCTGTAATGATTCGCACCGCGCATAGACACTCCCCCTCGCTCGGGTGAACTGTCCAATCCCGAGCGAGGGGGAGTGTCTATACGCAGCGCGGCGCCAATCATTACAGCGATTCAAAGTTGTAATGTTCCCGGCGTATTACACAGTCGGCGGCAGCGGGGATGCAGGTAAGCGGGACATGGCTGCATGGGGGAGACGCTGGATGGGGGGAGACAATGGCTGGATGGGGGGAGACGCTGGATGGGGGGAGACAATGGCTGGATGGGGGGAGACGCTGGATGGGGGGAGACAATGGCTGCATGGGGGATACATGGCTGCATGGGGGAGACAATGGCTGCATGGGGGGTGACAATGGCTGCATGGGGGGTGACAATGGCTGGATGGGGGGTGACAATGGCTGCATGGGGGTGACAATGGCTGCATGGGGGGTGACAATGGCTGCATGGGGGGAGACAATGGCTGCATGGGGGGTGACAATGGCTGCATGGGGGGTGACAATGGCTGGATGGGGGGAGACAATGGCTGGATGGGGGAGACAATGGCTGGATGGGGGGAGACAATGGCTGCATGGGGGGTGACAATGGCTGCATGGGGGGTGACAATGGCTGCATGGGGGGAGACAATGGCTGGATGGGGGGATACATTGCTGCATGGGGGGAGACAATGGCTGGATGGGGGGATACATGGCTGCATGGGGGGAGACAATGGCTGCATGGGGGGTGACAATGGCTGCATGGGGGGTGACAATGGCTGGATGGGGGAGACAATGGCTGGATGGGGGAGACAATGGCTGGATGGGGGGAGACAATGGCTGGATGGGGGAGACAATGGCTGGATGGGGGGTGACAATGGCTGGATGGGGGGAGACAATGGCTGGATGGGGGGATACATGGCTGCATGGGGGGTGACAATGGCTGGATGGGGGGAGACAATGGCTGGATGGGGGGATACATGGCTGCATCTGTGGGGGGACATCGCTGCATTTGGGGACACATTTAAAAAAAAGTATCGGTATTCGGTATCGGCGACTACTTGAAAAAAAGTATCGGTACTTGTACTCAGTCCTAAAAAAGTGGTATCGGGACAACCCTAGTTATAACAATCAAAACGTGTAAAAAATAAATAAATCCTGATCGCCTCCCCAGAGTAGTACAGTGTGTACAGTGTTGCTATGGTAACACGGTATTGCTTTGGCCACAGTGGGGTTCATTTACTAAAGACAAAGAGTACAAAATCAGTCTCACTTCTGCATAGAAACCAATCAGCTTCTAACCTCAGCTTGTTCAATTAAGCCTTGGCAAAAAAAAAAATGGAAACTGATTGGATTAAATGCAGAAGTGAGCCTGATTTTACACCCTCCATCTTTACTAAATAAACCCCAGTGTGTTAAAAAAAATCATAAAAAAAGGGAAAAAAAATGAATAAAAAAGAATATATATATATATATATATATATATATATATTTTTTTTACATGCTGTCACCAGTCACCACCCTATCCCATTCTAGTGGGAGATGTGAGAAGATTGTTTTCTGTAGAAGGGGAAAAAAGAAAAAAAAGAAGAACAAAAAATAACTGATCACCGCCACGCCAGTTATGTATGTAAAAAAAATATGTGAAAAAAAAAATGATTTCTTAATTTTCAAAAAAACAAAACAAAATAAATTTGAACTTTAAAAAACACCCAAGCAGAAAATTATATTTCTAGGGGACATTTCTATGCCAGCCATATACAGAACACCTCCAGGTTGCCGTGTTGCATTTTCTAGAAAAACACAGCGGCTGCAGATCCAAAAGGAAAGGTCATTTTTAATAACATTAATATACAACATGGTTTGTGTAGCAATTGCATATGATATATTGTTTTTTTTAATTATTATTTGCTTTTTTCCCAGGAAAGTGGAGTTACTCTTTAAAGCGGGTTCACCCGCAAAAAATTTTTTAAGATTAGATTCATTTTGTCTAGGGGAATCGGCTAGTTTTTTTAAAAAATCGAAGCAGTACTTACCGTTTTAGAGAGCGATCTTCTCCGCCGCTTCCGGGTATGGCCTTCGGGTCTGGGCGTTCCTTCTTGATTGACAGGCTTCCGACAGGCTTCCGACGGTCGCATCTATCGCGGCACGATTTTCCGAAAGTAGCCGAACGTCGGTGCGCAGGCGCCGTATAGAGCCGCACAGACGTTCGGCTTCTTTCGGCTACTCGTGACGCGATGTATGCAACCGTCGGAAGCCTGTCAATCAAGAAGGAACGCCCAGTCCCGAAGACCATACCCAGAAGCGGCGGAGAAGATCGCTCTCTAAAACGATAAGTACTGCTTCGATTTTTTAAAAAATTGCCGATTCCCCTAGACAAAATGAGCATGAATCTAATCTTACATTTTTTTTTGCGGGTGAACCTCCACTTTAAGTGTATGATGGTTATCATATCAAATATGACCAGTTCTAAAATTCAACAGTTCTTCATTTATTTCCTATTAGAGTGTGATCTTACAGTGCAAGCTAAGCAATATAGCTAATCTGAAAAGTTATCTTTGAATTAAAAATGTAAAATTCAATTTAAATTTATATTATAATGTATCAAAGGATTAAAAAGGAATCACTGCAATCACTATCTTGATAGTATTATACAATAGGATCCCTTTTGTTTTCTCAGTTACATTGCATTATAGCTACCCCACATTTCCTCTCAGTTTCCTCTAAACAGCTGAAGTTATTATCATTTACTCACCTTGCTAATCTGATAACTGATGAATAATACGCATACATTAATGGAAGAAAACTGAGATCTAATTATCATCATGCCAGGATATGTGAATTATCATTTTATAAATGTTGCACTTTTAATTTTTTTTTTCGAACTCAAGCGCTCTCGTTAATTACATTGAAACACCACATTTTGTGTAAAAAATCTCTGTAGGTCAATTATACACACTGCAAGGACTTTAGCAAAATTAATTGCAGACGCCTGCTAGTTCTTCAGGAATAACTAAAGACAAAACTTTTTTTTTTAATTATTATTATTTTAGATAGAGCAAGGAAGGGTTATATGCCCTATCATTTTTGTTTTTGGCATCTATGCTCCTCTGAGAATAAGGCCCCATGCACACGGGAAGCAAATGTAAACTCAAGTTTTTAAGGCAAAAACCGGCGTTTAAAATTTCGCTGCGTTTTGCGACGTTTTACCGCGTTTGCGGCTATCAGCCTTTATAACAAAGACATTGTAGACCCTCCCAAAGCTTTGAAACGCAAAAACGTTTGCAGCAGAACCCAAAATTTTGCGTCCGAAAAAACGAACCTAAACCCAACTCCTTTAAAACGCCAAAAAACGTGATTGTGTGCATGGACACATAGGATAACATTAAATGTGTTCAGGGGAAGTTGAAAAAAATGCCCAAACGCCTCTGAACTCGAGTTTACCAGCGTCTCGTGTGCATGGGGCCTAAAGGATGAGGCAAGTGGGGGCTGGTGCTTTTTTTTGTTGGGGGAAGGGCGGCAAACAACCCTCCGGCTGCGGGTGGAGCAGCACTAGCCCCCCCCCCCCACCGCACTTGCACACTAACCACCCAATGCCCTTACCCTGGATGCAGGCGGTGAGAGCAGCGGTAGTAGCTGGTGCGGCAGTCTTCCAGCATGGCCGGCTCGGGGAAAGCTGCTCCGGTGTCCTCTTCTGGAGCAGCTTCCATGGTGCGTCTCCTTTCTGCTCCTCCCAGCGCTAGGCGTCCAATAGGTTTGCCTGACGTATTGGCCAATATGGAAATGGGTTTCATACCTGCTTCCTGATTGGCCAGGAGGAGGATCAGTGTTGCAACAGTGAATATTCATTTTCTGTTGCAACACACCTGGGTGGGCTACGGATGCATCCTCTGCGACCCGAGCCCACCCTATTTTGAAGCTTTTTAGAGCCCATGGCCCTAATCAGGTACTTCAAAAAAACGCCCGCTGTAATTCATGTGTCGTACACATGAAAAGGGGGCAGCCGCGACGGCCGTGGTAGGTTCATACTGCATGAATCTATCCACTTCATATCTGGGGGTGGCCTGTAGAGAGGGGGAGGCGCCTGGGCGCCCCTAATTAGCCCGGCCAATTTTGTTGCAAATTTGTACAATGCATAATTGTTCCGGTTAACCAGCTGGTGTTGGTGGATCATGAGAAGGAAGGGTTAACACACACCCACACGGGTTGAACTGAATGGACTAGTGTCTTTATTCAATCTTACCAACTATGTAACAATGTAACACTGCTGGTCAAGTTCTCACGCTCTTTTCAGAAGGTTTACCACCCCATGCAGGTGATAAAATATGTGATAAAATAGGGGCTTATTGGTCCCCTGGGGGTGAAATTTAGAGAGGAGGGGCCTGGATGTAGCTATTATGTTGCCAATCTGAACCACCCCTTGGGGAGAGCCCAGTCAGGGTTATATGGACTTGTTCTACCTTAAAGTGGATGTAAACCTGATTCATGAAATTTGAGCTGGGCACATATATCTACATTGGTAACTTATTGTTTGGGTTGTGTTGTGAAAATCGTGATTCAATATACGGAAGCACACCAACCAAGTGGAAGTTCACTACCGTATTCGGAGGAGCCCTGAATAATTTGAAGCTATTTGGAAGCCATCCCCACGATGTCCAGTTCTGGAGCCTATGACCGATCCGCATGTAGAGTACTTGGAAAGGATTCCCTAAGGGCAGGTCGGCCCAGTATTGAGCCCAGTACCAACATCTATCTGGTAATCGGCCATTTATATTTTATGACATATTATTATTTATTGTCACTTCCAATATCAATTACTTTTAGTATTACTATTTTTGGGTTGCAAATTGTTTTTATTTTTTTTTACCACATATATCTACATTGTTTTTTTATTTGTCTTCAAAGCACTATGTCCTGTAGCTGTTCTCCTGCCCTGTTCTTCCGTTATCAGCCTGATAACACCTGACAAGTTCTCTGTCATATATGATAAAAGCAGCCTGAGTTTTGTGTTGTGGAGGATGCTATAGATTATCAGAGCCCTGAACTATTCACAGATCAGCTCTGAAAGTCTCTACCTATGAGGAGAGGGGTGTGTGCCTTTCCTCAAATCAGCTGTCTTGGCTGTATGTCCAGGCTTCACTGCAGTGCTAATTTCCGTTTTTATGTCACTTGCTAAAGCAACCAACCAGCCAGGAAACGGATGATATTGGCGAGGTGACATACTTTGGTAGTAAAAGGGTATTATGCTTGACCCTTTCACTATTGGCCGGCTTCCACATATACTGGAAGCACAGAGTACTTAGGGACAAAGCATGGGAGTCACAGAGGGAGATGAAGTAGTGATGCATTGGGAGGAGAACCAGCATAGCACTATGGAGAAGTGTGTTTCCTGTATCCAGTAGTAACATACAGAAAATTGTCACTGGGAAAGAGGTGATGGGACTGCTGAGTTGGTGGGGCCAGTACAAGCTCTGCTGTACCGGCTCAGAAATGCCACAAACCTAGTGGGAGAGGTGTTCTCTAAAAAGAAGTATGGCCACAAAGTTACAAAGTGTTAAAGGGGTGTTCCAGGCTTTTTTTTATGTTTATTAAAAGTCAGCAGCTACAAAAAGTGTAGCTGCTGGCTTTTAATAAACATACACTTACATGTTCCCCGGTCCAGCGTCGTGCCGCTGGGAACTTCGTTCCGTTCCCCCCCTTCACCGCCGGCGCCTCCACTGCAACTGTGGGCACCCGGCCGTGATAGCTTTTGGCTTCACCGCCCGGCACCTACTGCGCATGCGCGAGCGGCGCTGCGCCATTTGATTGGACAGGCTTTTGCCTGGGACATGTCACGTGTCCCAGGCGATCACCTACAGGGAGGGGCTGCCAATAGGCGATTAGAGTATTCGCCTTTGCAGCCCCTCGGCGGAAGGAAGGAGTGGGAAGTCCCACTCCTCCTGAAGCCCCCACTCCCCCCCCAAAAAAAATTACATGCCAAATGTGGGGGCGGGGAGTGGATTAAGCAGAAGTTTCACTTTTGGGTGGAACTCCGCTTTAACTGTGCAAGTGCTCTGCTCACTAAGCCACCCCCACAAGCTTTAACGCCTAAATCCAGCCAAAACTTACACGTTAGAGACAGTCAGAAATTAAATTAAATTTAAATGATACCCTTAAAGCGGTAGTTCCCCCTCCAAAAAATTTTTACCCTTAGTCTGGTGCTCATTTTGTCTAGGGGAATCGACTAGTTGTTATAAAATCAACGCTGTACTTACCGTTGTAGAGAGCGATGTTCTCCGTCGCCTCCGGGTTTGGTCTTCGGGGATGGGCGTTCCTTCTTGATTGACAGTCTTCCGACAGGCTTCCGACGGTCGCATCCATCGCGTCACGATTTTCCGAAAGTAGCCGAACGTCGGTGCGCAGGCGCCGTATAGAGCCGCGCCGACGTTCGGCTTCTTTCGGCTACTCGTGATGGGATGGATGCGACCGTCGGAAGCCTGTCAATCAAATAGGAACGCCCAGTCCCGAAGACCCATACCCGGAAGCGGCGGAGAAGATCGCTCTCTACAACGGTAAGTACAGCATCGATTTTAAAACAACTTCCAGATTCCCCTAGACAAAATGAGCATCAGACTAAGGGTAAAAACAATTTGGAGGGGGAACTACCGCTTTAACAAGTTTTGCAATTTTCCAACAGATACATAGATACATTTGCAAAAGGAAATATTACACACAGAGAAAGCCTTACACCCTACAATGGGAACTAAATGAATGCTTTAGACACTAATTTGTATGTGATACAATTTATAGATTTAATGCTATTGCCATTATTTATTATAATTTTTACTCAATGTATAATTCAAAACATAAATACTGTATTCCCCTTCACAATGGCTTCTCCAAATGGCAGCCAAGAAACAACGAGCCTGACGGGTATCTGAATCAGCGCCAGTAGTTGGCGAGCAGCCCGGGAGGCACATAAAGTGGACCACTAGGGCCGCTCAAAGCCCTGAGCTAAAATGGATAAACCATTGCAGCTGAATTTATATCAATCATCCAAAATAAATTTCCTGTAACCAGCAGAATCTTAAAAGTATGTCCTTCCAACAATGCTTCTTTAGTTTCCACAGGAGAAGCCGACAGCAAGAAGGAAGAATAATGCAGATTGTTGTATATCAGGGCTATTGGAAGAAGCCTTCTAAAATAAAAGTTTGTAATGGAAGATATCCAGTAAGATATTACATTGTCATGTGGCCATATAGCAAGTCCTGCTATGGAATTTTGTGTTTTTCATGTCTAACTTATTTATTTAATACTTGGAGGTGGAAGCTATAGTCATCTAAGGACTATTTAAAGTCTGCAGATGGAAAAAAAAATCTGGTCCCAACATCCTCTCCTACTATTTCCTAAATAAATGAAAAAGCACCTTCACACCATAAGTATGGCTCTAAGTAACACTCACAAAAGCAAGTAACCCTCAAGAAAGCCTCTTCTTGGAGCCATCTCATATCCATATGTCGCGGTCAGGGGTCAGGCTCGGAGACCAGTAGCCAGAACAGTAGAGAGGCTCCCATCAACCAACAGGAGAAGTACACAAGCAGATCACCTTGGCGGATGACACGGGCGCACCCAAGGTGCAGGGTCTAAGCACTAACTGCCATTTACTAGAGCTCCTGATGGGGGAGATGGGTTTTTCTACATGTTAGTACCCATTTAGCTGCCTTCAGAATGACCCCACCAAGAGGTGAGAAAGCAGGGGTCTAGTAGCAGATATAGCAGGTAGGGATCAAGCAAAGGTGAGCAAGCAGGAGTCCAGTAGCAGATTTAGCAGGTAGGGATCAAGCAGAAGTGAGCAAGCAGGGGTCCAGTAGCAGATATAGCAGGTAGGGATCAAGCAGATGTGAGCAAGCATGGGTCCAGTAGCAGATTTAGCAGGTAGGGATCAAGCAGAAGTGAGCAAGCAGGGGTCCAGTAGCAGATATAGCAGGTAGGGATCAAGCAGAGGTGAGCAAGCAGGGGTCCAGTAGCAGATATAGCAGGTAGGGATCAAGCAGAGGTGAGCAAGCAGGGGTCCAGTAGCAGATATAACAGGTAGGGATCAAGCAGAGGTGAGCAAGCAGGGGTCCAGTAGCAGATATAGCAGGTAGGGATCCAGTAGAAATGTAGTCAGTAAACAAGTAGAAGATTGGTAACAAGTGGTGGTTGGGATCAAGTGGACGGATATTTAAGGAACAAAGCCAAAGGTCGATTATGAGTGGTGGTGGAGACAAGGACAGTTGCAGCATGCAAAGGAGCAAGATATCGGCTGGAGAGAGCACAGTAATCTGGCAGACAGGAAGAGCAGAGACATGGCTTAAATCAGGATGTTCAAGGGAGGATCAACAAGTTCAAGGTTCACCAAGGTTTGCCTATTTGGTAGACGATATAAATTTTGCGCAAACCAATCAATAAACGCTTATTTTGATTTTTTTTTAACCAAAAATGTGTAGAAAAATATGTATCGGCCTAAACTGAGGGAAAAAAAATGTTTATATATTTTTGGGGGATTTTTATTATAGCAAAAAGTCAAAAATATTGTTAATTTTTTTTCAAAATTGTCGCTCAATTTTTGTTTATAGTGCAAAAAATTAAAACCGCAGAGGTGATCAAATACCACCAAAAGAAAGCTCTATTTGTGGGAAAAAAAGGACACCAATTTCATTTGGGAGCCATGTCGCTCAACCGTGCAATTGGCAAAAAGTGGCCTGGTCTTTAAGCTGCATATTGGTCCAGGTCTTAAGTGGTTAATGTTGCTTCTGCCTCATCACAGAGGAAGATAAATAGCAGAAATGTAGGACAGCATTGAACATCAGCAATGGTTATGGACCCAAGGGAGAAAGGGAGAGTTTCCTTGGTTTTCTGCCTAGAGAAAGTGAGATATCGATAAACTAAGAACAAAAAAAAAAGATGAAAAACTAGCTTTAAAGCAATCTGTTAGCTTAACAATTCTACTATTTATATATATATATATATATATTTATATATATATATATATATATATATATATATATATATATATATATATATATATATATATATATATATATCCAGCTACAATTTATGTTGACATGTCCATTTAAACAGCAGTTAACATGTTAACAGGTCAAGAGGTCACTGTTAGTTGTTGGGTAAGATCGGAGGTCAAGGCAAATGGTCACTTTCAGCTTATTTATATGGCTTTAAAAATTAGAAGGCCACAGCTGAGCACAAGGAAAAGACCCGTCATGATAGAGGACACAACACATTAAGTAAAAAGTAATTTAGGTTAATAGAAAACATCAGGCTTTCAAGTAACAAATTACATCTCAGCCGGTCGCTCGCCTGAGAAATCTCCACGTTTACGCGTTGCCAGGAAGAAAAAATTGTTAATTGAACACATTCTTGTCAACAGTGGTAACACGCCGATAAAAGAGGACTTATCACTTGGAAATGAGGACCAGAGAAAGGATTCAACAGCAGATCTTTGCTTAACCACTTCATTATCAGCAAGGTTACTGCAAATGTACCACCAAATCGGTTTCCATGTATTAAGAAGTATATCTAACATGGATAAATATTCCATTGAAAGTGTTTTCTTTTAGGAGTTCTGTAAATGCCATAAAGGTATTGGTTTCTATAAAATAAGCAAAACAAAAATGATTATCTTTTGTTCATTGTGAGCTTCTAATGTCCTGTGCTCTCTAAAGCCTGGTACACACGATCAGATTTTCCGCGGACAAAGCGTAGGACTTTTCTCCGAAGGGCGTTGGCCACGAACTTGTATTAAAGGGGTTGTAAAAGTAAAAAAAAAAAAAATCACTAAATAGCTTCCTTTACCTTAGTGCCGTCCTCCTTCACTTACCTCATCCTTCCATTTTGCTTTTAAATGTCCTTATTTCTTCTGAGAAATCCTCACTTCCTGTTCTTCTGTCTGTAACGCCACACAGTAATGCAAGGCTTTCTCCCTGGTGTGGAGTGTCGTGCTCGCACCCCTCCCTTGGACTGCAGGAGAGTCAGGACGCCCACTAACACACAGCTCCTTTCTCTATCTGCAACGTAGAGAGCGTCCTGACTCTCCTGTAGTCCAAGAGAGGGGGCGAGCACGACACTCCACACCAGGGAGAAAGCCTTGCATGACTGTGTGGCGTTACAGACAGAAGAACAGGAAGTGAGGATTTCTCAGAAGAAATAAGGACATTTAAAAGCAAAATGGAAGGATGAGGATTGTGACTTGATTTGTGAGTGTTGTCTCGCAAAACGAGCACGATTCTGGCCAAATAGGTGTGCAGTACCGCTTTTGGCCTGAGGTGGGGGGGCTCGAGCAGAGCCGAACGTCACTGTTCGGAAATGCATGGAAAGGCCCGAGGACAGCACGGCTGACCTCTGCAAATTTAGGGTAGGAGGTCTTTCCAAGGTTTGCCGAGGCCAGCCGAAGTGTCTCTCTCCGGCGCCCCTCCCCTCTGGCCACATGTGGTATTGCATCCCATTGAAGTCAATGCGGAACAATTTATTTTCGTTTCCATTGACTTCAATGAGGAAACTCGCTTTGATATGCGAGTACTTTGGATTACGAGCATACTCCTGGAACGGATTATGCTCGAGGTTCCACTCTACATAAAAACTCCAGGTAACTGGAGAAATTTTTACCTGTCAGCGGGGGAGAGATGACGGTTTGTCAACCATGGAGAAGCTCAAAAACATGCCCAAGGCCGACCAGGAGCAGGTTTTAGAGCCCAAGCTTAATTAAGCAAGTTGAAGTTAGACGTTGATTGGTTACTATGCACAGCTGCACCAGATTCGGTGTGCCATGGTCTCTCCCTAAGATTAAGGCTGGTTATACACACGGCGGTTCAATCAGGTCTGCCTATCAGTTTTTCAGGCGGACCTGATCAGACCAGCCATTGTTCTCTATGGAGCGGCCGATGTCAGTGGCTAACCACCGGCATCCGATCCAATCCTGTCTGCCAAAAACAGACCGATGGGGGATCCGTTTCCCATTCATCCGGTGTATCGGATGACAGTGGCATGGAAACATACTGGTGGTCCGTTTCCATCTGGCCACCCTATGTAGAACAGCAGGGCTGTGTCCGTGTCCGCTCTGCATAGCGGGGGGGACACAGACCTGTCATCCGCCTGCTCAGCAGGGATCAGCAGAGAGATCCCCTGCTGAGCGGTTGGATGCGCATTACGGAGTCTGCTCCGTGTTAGGTGAGTATTTAGGGTATTCAGATTTATTATTATTTTATATTGCTCCATGGGGGGGCTTGACCCCCCTACTGTATATGCTTGTGTGCGTGTGCCTTGGGGGCCGGCCCTAATACAACTTTAATCAAAGGGACCCTTCAACCTAAAAATGCGGAAAGGACTGCACCGAGAAAAAAAAATGATAATTTCTAACAGATAATTATCTTGTCTCTTCAGCACATTTGGACGTGTTTATTAATATTTCAGAGCTGTGAATTGAAAGCAGAAAGTGTTTCCATGTTGGAGGAGGAAGAATGCGATGCGTTCTTGGGTTTCACCAGGTGGAATAAATTCCTCCACACTTACTGTGTCTGAGTAATGTTAAGAAGAAGATGAGAGCAAAAATGGGCCACGTCCCAGGAGGAGCACCGACAGGGACTCACTCAGGAATACAGGAACTGGATTTTCTATATTACCCAGCTAAAAACTGGGTCTTCACATCCCATTTTTCTTCTACTGTCAGAATATAATTGGCATCATGAAGGACATTTATCAAGTTGTCTTTATGCACTCCAAGCCTCATATATTAAAAAGGAAACGAAGGGGAGACTTTGCCCATGATGACAACCAGAAATGAGCCAACAGGAACTGGAAGGGGGAACAGCTGGGATTTGATTGGCTGATAATTAAATACACACGTGGGAAGTTCATTAAAAAACATAAAGGGGTAGATCCACATACAAATAGATCGGCGCAGGGTATGTGAGATACGCTACGCCGCTGTAACTTACATTAGGCCGGTTCGAATCCCCAAAGAATTTGCGCCGTAAGTTACGGCGGCGTAGTGTTTCTCAAGCGGCGTAATGGCGCGGAATTCAAATCGGCGATTAGGGGGCGTGTTTCATTTAAATGAAGCGCGTCCCCGCGCCGAATGAACTGCGCATGCGCCGTCCCTAAATTTCCCGCCGTGCATTGCGCTAAATGACGTCGCAAGGACGTCATTTTTTTAACATAGACGTGACTTGCGTACATTTCGATTCACGGACGACTTACGCAAAAAAAAAAAAATTCTAATTAAACGCGGGAACGACGGCCATACTTAACATGGCAAGTCTAACTATACGCGATGAAATAGCAGCTTTAACTATACGCCGGAAAAAGCCGACTACAGACGATGTAAAAAAATGCAACGGCCGCTCGTACGTTCGTGGATCGTCGGAAATAGCTAATTTGCATACCCTGCTGGGCTCTTAGGAAGAGGCACTTGATGACTCAAAACGCGTAAGCCAGCAGTGACGTACCTCGAAACCCCCTCCCCTTACATTTTGGAGTGTGTTCGGGGGGTATTTTACTTTATCGTTTGAGACAAGCCTTTTATCACCATTTGTTTGTGAGTAGTTTTTAATATCATTTTTATTTAATAAATTGTCAAATGGTAGTACACAAGGCTGGTGCGCCTTTCTTTCTTCTTTTCAGTAAAACCAGGGACAGTATGTAAAAATCTGTGTTTTTTTTACATCTGTCCCTGATATGTCCGAATCCGACATGCTTTTGATGTGAAAATTCCGCGATTTTAGCTGCCCCGCCTCTGCACTGCCTCCTGGCGTGGTGGCCATCTGTAAGCCCGGGGGCCCCATAATCTTCTATTGCCCGGGGGCCCCATAAGTTGTCAGTCCGCCCCTGCCATTAGTGCCATTAATCAGTGCCCATCAGTGCTGCATCATCAGTGCTCATTAGTGCCACATATATATTCCCATTAGTGCCACCAATCAGTGCCCATCAGTGCTGCCTATCAGTGCCCATCAGTGCCACATAGCAGTGCCTATTAGTGCCACCAATCAATGCCACTTAGCAGTGCAGCCTCATCATTGCCTCTTCATCAGTGTCCCCCAGTGCTGCATCATCAGTGCTCATTAGTGCCCCATATCAATGCCCATTAGTGCCATTAATCAGTGCCGCCTATCAGTGCCCACCAGTGCTGCATCATCAGTGCTCATTAGTGCCACATATATATTCCCATTATTGCCACCAATCAGTGGCCATCAGTGCCGCCTATCAGTGCCCATCAGTGCCACATAGCAGTGCCCAATAGTGCCACATAGCAGTGCCCAATAGTGCTGCCTATCAGTGCAGCCTCATCAGTGCCCATCAGTGCCGCCTATCAGTGCCCATCAGTGAAGGAGAATAGTTACCTATTTTCAAAATTGTATAATAAACTATGAAATTTCAATATTTAGCAAAAACAATAAAAACCCAGTGGTGATTAAATACCACTAAAATAAAGCTTTATTTGTGTAAAAAAAATATATATATATAAAAATGAAGTTTGGTTACAGTTACGCGCAATTGTCATTTAAAGTGCGACAGCGCTGAAAGCTGGGGCAGGAAGGGGGAGAAAGTGCTCAGTGTGCAAGTGGTTAAATTACATATCAATCATAAAAAATATGGAACAACAATCCAATAAAAATGTATATTTTTTATATATATATTAGTGCTGTCAGTTAAACGCGTTATTAACGGCGTTAACACAAACCCATTTTAACGCCGTCAATTTTTTTATCGCGCGATTAATGAGGTTCACCCTTTAAAACATTTTTTTTTTTGTCAGCACGTACCTCTTAACCCTTTCACGCCAACGGGACGCATATATGCGTCCTCGGCTTTCGGGGGTTATACCGGGATGATGCCTGCAGCCGCAGGCATCATCCCGGTACCGTTGTTTAGAGCGGGCGATCGGCTATCCAAACATAACAACCGATTCGGCTAAAAGCCGCTCGGTTGTTATGCCGGAGGAGCGGGAGGAGACATCCCCCCCTCCCGCCGCCTTTCGCTGCTCTGACCGGGCCTCCCGTCCCACCGGAAGACCCGATCCTCCATCCGCCGCGTTCTGTGTCCAGGCGGAGACTGACACTAAGCCGTAAGCGGCTTTGATTCAGTCTCCGCATTGAAACCACGGAAGCGGCGTCATGACGTCACTTCCGGGTTTCTCGGCTGCCAATGGCGCCGGATTAAAAAAAGTACACAGTATTCAGAATCGCCGTTTTTGGCGATCTGAATACTTTGAAGTGCAAAGGAGGGCTCGGAGGTCTTTTAGACCCCGATCCCTCCATAAAGAGTACCTGTCACCACCTATTGCTGTCACAAGGGATGTTTACATTCCATGTGACAGCAATAAAAGTGATCAAAATGTAAAAAAATAAAAAAACACAATTTAATATTATAAAAAAAAAAAAAATAAGAAAACAAAAAAAAAAAATGTTTTAAAGGGTGAACCTCCTTAATCGCGCGATTAATCGTGAGTTAACTATGACATTAATGCGATTAATCACGATTAGAAATTTTAATCGCTTGACAGCACTAATATATATATATACTTATTTTGGAAAGGATTCAAAATAACATTTTTGTAACCCGTAATATTACTAGACGCAACATGAAAAATACAAAATACCCCCACGACGTCCAATCAGCCAGCGTCTTTTCACTGCTCCGGCTGAATCCGTTACGAGACATTTCCATCAGTCCTTGTTCTGCTCTGCAGCATTTATTTTATTTTTTTTCCCATTTTTAAACCTCTGTCTGCAGCATTTCCTTGTGGTCAATAATAGTAAAACTGCAGAGATTTATTTCTGTTTATCAGAGATGCCCACTCTACGTGATTTGTGGACAGAAAACAGCTGGAGGGGTAATGACAAGGCTCACTGAGCAAGAGGCTTCCAACATAGCGCAAAACACAATGACAAGTCACGCTGGAAAAGTACGATGCTCAAATGGAAGTGCCAGGAATGAGTCATATTGTATATAATGCAACCGCTTCCGATTCCGCTAAGCCGGGGTGTGAAGGACTTCTGTCTACAGGAACATCCGGAATGGCTCTCACCTAACGCTATCAGGCAGGGCTGTCTTAATGAGAGGGCACACCTGGTCGCTGCCCAGGGGCCCCAGCTGCATGGGGGGCCCCTGCACTTTCCCCAAAGCAGCTGGTCCTTGAACCCACGCTGCCCCGAAATTGGGGGCCCCATGATGGCACTGAGAGTGGTAGATAAACAGGGGCCCGGATTCACATACATCGGCGCATATTTATGCCGCCGTAGCGTATCTCCTTTACGCTACGCCGACGTAGCGCAGAGAGGCAAGCACTGGATTCACAAAGCCAGTGCTGCCAAATCTGCGCTGGGTTTCCTAGGCGTAAGCCGGAGTAGGTGGAAGTGGGCGTGAGTCATGCAAATGATGGGCTGAGTCTCAGACAGATACGTATAATGAACGGCGCATGCGCCGTCCCGTGAACGCATCCCAGTGCGCATGCTCAGAATCACGTCGGAACTACTCCCTAAGATACGCCGGATCACTGCCTACGGCGTGAATGTAACCTACGCCTAGTCATATTCACGTCCTACGTAAAATACATCGGCTTGTGTTCCCTGTTGCAGCCCTTTGCACGGATGCTGCTGAGTTACACCTCCTTTATGGGGCATAACTTTACGCCGGACGTATGACTTTACGCGCACTGCGTCGGATGGACGTACGTTCGTGAATCGGCGTATCTCCCTCATTTGCATATGTGAATAGAAAATCAATGGGAGCGCCAAAAACGTACAGCGTAAATATGCGCCCACTCTACGCCGGCGTTGGAAAGTTATGTCGGTCGGATAAAGCCTGTTTTCAGGCGTATCTCAGTTTGTGGGCACGGCGCATAGATACAATGGCGCATATTTGCACTTACGCGGTGTATCTCGAGATACGTCGGCGTAAGTGCTTTGTGAATCCGGGGGGTAGATTCAGAAATAAGATACGACGGCGTATCTCCTGATACGCCGTCGTATCTCCGAGTGCGAGCGGTCGTATCTATGCGCCAGATTCAGAGAATCTTACACCGTCGTATCTTAGGCTGCATATTTACGCTGGCTGCTAGGTGGCGCTTCCGTATAGTTACGCAAGGAATATGCTAATGAGGTATTTACGCCGTTTCAGAAACGTACGTCCCGCGGGCGCATTTTTTTACGTTGTTTATGTCAGGCTTTTTTCGGCGTATAGTTACCCCTGCTATATGAGGCGTAGCTAATGTTAAGTATGGCCGTCGTTCCATAGTTTTGAAAATTTTACGTCGTTTGCGTAAGTCGTTCGCGAATACGGCTGTACGTCATTTACGTTCACGTCGAATCCAATACGTCCTTGCGGCGTACTTTGGAGCAATGCACACTGGGATATTTTACGGACGGCGCATGCGCCGTTCAAAAAAAACATCAAAAACGCTGGGTCAAGTAAAATTGAAATAAAACACGCCCCCAACATCCCCATTTGAATTAGGCGGGCTTACGCCGCAACACATACGTTACGCCGCCGTAACTAAGGGCGCAAGTTCTTTCTGCATACGGAACTTGCGCCCAAAGTTACAGCGGCGTAACGTATCGGAGATACGTTACGCCCGCAGAAAGATGCGCTCATCTTTCTGAATCCGGGCCCGGGCCTTGATGTCTGTTTGCCTGCACTGTCATCGTTGTAGGGGCCCCAGAGCATTTCTTTGCCCAGGGGCCCATGATGCTATTAAGACGGCCCTGCTATCAGGTGCATAAGAGTGACTACGGGGTGGAGGCGATTGATTGGTGCATTTAAAGCTCCCCTCCCCACCCCGATAACAGCAAAGCAATGTTAATCAATAAACTTATTAAAGGTTATTATTTGTAGTCAATTCTGCGCCCCCTGAATGTGAAACCCCCCCACAGCCCACCAGTAAACCACTTGCTCTCCGGGGCAAATTTTGTATTTTTTACATGTTAAAATCAGCTTTTTTTTTTTTTTTTGCTAGAGAATTACTTAGGACCACCCAAAATGATGTATTTTCTGAAAGCAGAGGCCCTGAAGAATAAAATGGTGACTGTTGGAATTTTTTTTAATGCCACATCATTTTTGTGCAGCTGTTTATCAAATGGAAATTGTTCTAGAAAAATGCGCTAAAAAGCACTTTCGTGCGCACAAACGCTATGTATAAAAGATGGGGTTGCAACAAGTAAATAGATACCAAACATGGCATGATTTAAACATTTCATTTACCTTTTCTTTTTTACCACCTCTCCCATGACACCGACTATGTGGCACCAACCCCCCCCCCCCCCCACTGAGGCCAAAAATGGGGAACTACTTCTCCTACTGATGCCCACGAAGATGCACCATTCCTCCCACCAACATCGACAATGGGGCACTACTCCCCCCCACCAGCACCAATGATGGGGGAAACTATTCCTCCCGCCGACGCCAGCGATGCGGCACTATTCCTCTCACCAACAATGGGGCACCCCTCATCCCACTGACGTCAACAATGGGCCCCCAAACCCCCCCCCCCCCCTACTGACACAGACGATGGAGCACAACTCTGTCTCCAACTGATGCTGCAATGGGGTACTACTCTTCCCGACCAACGCCAATGATGCAGCACCATTCCTCCCACCAACGATGGGGCACCACTCCTCTCACCGACACTGATGATGGGGCACCACTCCCCCATTGATGCCAACAATGGGACACTACTCCTCCCACCAATGACAATGATGGGGCACCATTCCTCCCACCAATGATGGGGCAATGCTCCCCCCCACCAATGCCAATGACGGGACACCACTCCTCCCGCTGACGCCAACAATGGGGCACCACCCCACCACTGACACCGACGATGGAGCACAACTCCATCCCCCACTGACACCAACAATGGGGAACTACTCTTCCCACCGACGCCAGCAATGGAGCACCATTCCTCCCACCGGTACCGATGATGGGGCACCACCCCCCCTATTGATGCCAACAATGGGGCACTGCTCCTCCCACCAATGTCAATGATGGGACACCATTCCTCCCACCAATGATGGGGCATTACTTTCCCCACCAATGCCAATGACGCTACACCACTCCCCCCACAACACCAACAATGGTGCACCATCTGCCCCACCGACACCGACGATTGGGGCACGACTCCATTCCCCAGTAACCACAGACGCCATGCAACTTCTTCACTCCCACCAACATTGGGCACCCTCAACTCCTATTACTACTACTACTACTAATAATAATAATAATAATAATAATAATAATGCTACTACTACTACTAATAATTATTATTATTATTATTATTATTATTATTATTATTATTATTATTATTATTATTATTATTATTGTTTTTGTTATTATTACTACAATTTGTATTGTTATTAGTAGTAGTAGTTGCATTTCTATGTATGTATGTATTATTATTATTATTATTATTATTAGTAGTAGTAGTAGTAGTAGTAGTAGTTGTAGTAATACTATTATTTATGTAGTATTATTATTGTTATTATTGGTAGTAGTATTACTATTATTTATGTATTATTATTATTATTATTATTATTATTATTATTATTATTATTATTGATATTACTACTATAAGTATTGTTATTAGTAGTAGTAGTAGTTGCATTACTATTTATGTATTATTATTATTATTATTATTATTATTATTATTATTATTATTATTACTACTACTATTAATATTGTTGTTGTTGTTATTATTATTATTATTATTATTATTATTATTATTATTATTATCATTATTATTATTATTAGTAGTAGTAGTAGTAGTAGTAGTAGTAGTAGTAGTAGTAGTTGTAGTAATACTATTATTTATGTATTATTATTATTATTATTATTATTATTATTATTATTATTATTATTATTATTATTATTATTATTACTACTATTAATATTGTTGTTGTTATTGTTGTTATTATTATTATTATTATTATTATTATTATTATTAATATTATTATTATTAGTAGTAGTAGTAGTAGTAGTAGTAGTAGTAGTTGTGGTAATACTATTATTTATGTATTATTATTGGTAGTAGTAGTAGTAGTAGTATTACTATTATTTATGTACTATTATTGTTATTATTGGTAGTAGTAGTATTACTATTATTTATGTATTATTATTATTATTATTATTATTATTATTATTATTATGTATATTATATGTTACATCCTCCTCCATTGTCTGGAATTACTTTTTTTTTTTTTGCTTATTTCTTTTTTCCTCTGACGATAAAAAAACCTGACAGCCGGAGTCAGGAAAGTTAACTGCGTGTAATACGTAGCAGAACTGAAGACCGTAACAGCTGCGCTAAGAAAATCCAATGCACATTACACTCATTACAGGAAAGATGAACCATATAGAAACTCAATTAACAAGTAGATGAAAAAGAAAATTAAAGAAACTGAGTCAGTGTATAGAAAACGACGGTGGGGACTGGCAGCACCAAGTCTCATCTGTCACCGAGGAAATCAGTCCATGCAAAGCTTCACAACTACATCTGTTGGACTAATCAGAGCAAAATCCACTGTGCCCACCATTGTCTGACTGCAGGAAACATTCTTCCCGAAAGGTCTACCGGGAGACGGAGAAACTTTCTTATTGTTGGAAAATTCAAGAAAGTTCTAATTCCTGCCAACCCTTTCATGGTCGCACTTCCCGAGAAAACATATGTTGGGACCGATCTTGTTTAACTTCTTTGATGAGCCACCGGAGCTTCCCGATATATTTACACGTAGCAGAGGGTGCGTCAGAGGGGGTGGGGTCACGTGATGGGTGGCCCCGCCTCCCCTATATAAGAAATGTCCAGCGGTGAGAGGAGGTCGGCGATGCTGCGATCTGGATGGATGGATCTTCTCATCGTTGGACCGGAGATCACCCGCACTACAGTGTGTGTGTGTGTGTGTTTTTGTTAAAGGGGTCTTCCAGATTCTGATAAGCCCCCCGCCCGCAGACCCCCACAACCACCGGGCAAGGGTTGTGGGGATGAGGCCCTTGTCCCCATCAACATGGGGACATCCTCCCCATGTTGAGGGCATGTGGACTGGTACGGTTCAGGAGAGGGAGGGCACACTCTGTCCCCCCTCTTTTCTGCGGCCAGCCAGGTTAACATGCTCGGATAAGGGGTCTGGTGTGAATTTTTGGGGGAACTCCACGCCATTTTTTTTTAAATTTGGGGTGGAGTTCCCCCTTAAAATCCACACCAGACCTGAAGGGTCTGGAATAGATATTTGGGGGGAACCCTACATTTTTAAAATCGACGACGGGGTTCCCCTTAATATCCATTCCAGACCTGAAGGGCCTGGTAATGGAATTTGGGGGGACCCCCACGCTATTTTTTTTTTTTTATGAATGAATTCGCTCTGAATTGCCAGAGCCGACAATTCATTATAGCCGCAAGTCCGGTTTTAAAATACTTTTTTTCCTTTCAGAAATGACACTTTGTGCAGGGACAGTTCTATGTACGGGAAACATGCGCTATTTCACATGCTGACTTTACACCCCCCTAGGTACGAAATTTAAAGTAATATTTCACTTTTATTGTTTCACTTTTAGCATTATTAAATTCACTGCTCCCGAAAAAACGGACGTTTTTAAAACTTTTTTTTGCATTGATACATGTCCCCTGGGACAGGACCCGGGTCCCCAAACACTTTTTAGGACAATAACTTGCATATTAGCCTTTAAAATTAGCACTTTAGATTTCAAATGTTCGAGTCCCATAGACTTTAACGGGGTTCTAAAGTTCACACGAACATTTGGTGTGTTCGCAAGTTCTGGTGCGAACCGAACCGGGGGGCGTTCGGCTCATCCCAAGATTATAGCTGCCCCGTCTCTCTGGTACCTTTTCAGTGTGTGTACTGTATGTGTATTCTGTGTGTATGTATACTGTGTGTGTGTGTGTACTGTGTGTGTATACTGTGTGTTTGTGTACTGTGTGGCCCCATAATCTATGCCTGGGTGCCTCATAATCTCCTGTTGCCCGGAGCCCCATATTCTCCTATTGCCGGGGGCCCCATGAGTTGTCAGTCCGCCACCTGCATGAAGCTGATTGGTTCCTATGCAGATCTTCACCAGATTTTTACTCTACAGTTTTAAGTGAATCAACCCCGTTGTTCTGTTGTTAGAATGATTCCCTATAGGATTCAATCATTTAAAAACAATACTTTATTGTAAATAAAAGACCGGCTGACGTTCTAATAACCAATAAAATCCAAAACCATGATTACTAAAGGCTTGTGTGTCCGAGTAGCTATGTATTGATCCAGGAAAAAGAATATTGAAATATATTGATCCAGGGAATTAATCCAACTGACCTTGGAGGGAGGGAATGTATTTTCCTCCTATGTGGTTAAATAGATGCCCAAAGAGGTTTTTGTTTTGCGCTTTTCTGGACCAGAAAGAAAGAATGAATGCAGTGACTTGATGAACATCAGTCATAGTAACTACTTGACCATGTATATGCAGGGGCGGACTGACCATTCGGGCACTCGGGCATTGCCTGAGGGTCCCATGCCACTAGGGGGCCCCATCAGGGTTGCCAGCCTCAGTAAAACCAGGGACAGTATGTAAAAATCTGTGTTTTTTAAAAAAAATCCCAGGATTATAGCTGCCCCGCCTCTCCAGTACCTTTTCAGTGTGTGTGTGTGTGTGTGTGTATTCTGTGTGTGTATATTGTGTGTCTGTGTGTATACTGTGTATGTATACTGTAGGGCCCAGATTCAAGTAGATTTGCGCTTTATTTGCGGGGGAGCAGGGCAACGATTTTGCCCTGCGCCCCCGCAAATAATTTGCGCTACCCTCGATTCACGGAGCAGTAGCTCCGTGAATTGCGAGGGCGCTCCTGCAAATTTGCCCGGCGTAAGCGCGCGCAAGTTAAATGATCCCGCCGGGGGCGGGAATCATTTAAATTAGGCGCGCTCCCACGCCGAGCGTACAGCGCATGCTCCGTCGGGAAACTTTCCCGACGTGCATTGCGGCAAATGACGTCGCAAGGACGTCATTTGCTTCAAAGTGAACGTGATTGGCGTCCAGCGCCATTCACGAATCACTTACGCAAACGCCGTGAAATTCAAATTTCACGGCGCGGGAAGGCCGGCTATACTTTAGCATTGGCTGCCCCTACTATTAGAAGGGGCAGCCTTGCGCTAAAGTTGCCGTACGGGGCCCGCGCAAGCTTGTGAATCAGTGGTAGTATGCAATTTGCATACTACACGCTGATCACAATGGGAGCGCCCCCTATCGGCCCACGCAAGAATGCAGCCTAAAATCTGCGAGGCATAAGAGCCTTATGCCGCGCAGATTTTAGGCTGCAGTCGGTGTAACGAGGTTCCTGAATCAGGAGCACTCGTTACACCGGAGCAAGTAAGCAATTGCGCCTTGTAACCTATGGTTACACGGGCGCAATTGCTTCTTGAATATGGCCCTATGTGTGTATATTGTGTGTCTGTGTGTGTATACGGTGTATGTATACTGTATGTGTGTATACTGTATGGCCCCATAATCTTTTGCCTGGGGGCCCCATAATCTCCTATTGCACGGGGGCCCCATGATCTCCTATTGCCTAGGGGCCCCATGAGTTCTCAGTCTGCCCCTGCGTATATGTATTTATGACCCAAATGCCGCATACCCACACGGTCTGAATTCCCAACAACAAATGTTCGATAGAAGCATATGGTCGGAAAATTAGACCATGTGTAGGCCCCATCGGACATTTGCTGTGGAATTTTCGACAACAAATGTTTGAGAGCTGGTTCTCAATTTTTCCGACAACAAAAGTTCTTGTCGGAAACTCCAATCGCCTGTAGCCAATTCCGATGCACAAAAATCCTACTCATTCTCGGAATCAATTTGATGCATGCTCGGAACCATTTAACTTAATTTTTCACGGCTCGTCTTAGTGTTGTACGTCACCGCGTTCTTGACGTTCAGAATTTCCGACAACATTTGTGTGACCGTGTGTGTGCAAGACAAGTTTGAGCCAACAATCCGTCGGAAAAAAATCCACAGTTTTGATGTCGGAATGACGGAATATCCGATCGTCTGTACGCGGCATTACAGTACCAATCACATACTACCATGTCATGTACTTTTACTTATATTTGTGTTTTTTTTACTTATTATTGTTACATTTTACTAATACATTTACTATAAATAAATATAACCTGTGATGTGACCTTCCATGTCCTGCAGCGTTAGTGAAATATACTTGTCTATGGAACCTTGAACAGGAGCCCAGACCTGGAGGTCATGATGGTCTTCTGCTTGACATTTCAGAGTGTAGAAAACTCCAGTGAAGCACGTACGGCTTAATTAGAATTAGCAGGGATATTGTCAAGGTAAATGATGCAGGGACAATGCTTTCTACATGTCACTGGACACATTCGACCAACTGCCTTTCATCCCGCTCATTGACAATAATCCCAACGGCAACCAGAACATTGAGTGATACCTACAATTACACTGAAAGAAATGATTTCATTGGTTTCCAGTAAGAAAACTCCACACAAGCTTTATTCTTTAATTCTAACCTATCCAATATATCTATGTAAAGGATATATAAATATATACATATATATATACACTATATTATCCAAAGCATTGGGGTTCCCGCCTTTACACACACATAGGGTCAGATTCACATAGAACTGCGGCGGCGTAACGTATCGTAGATACGTTACACCGCCGCAAGTTTTCATCGCAAGTGCCTGATTCACAAAGCATTTGCGATGAAAACTACGCCGGCGCAAGGCGTGCTCCCGCGCCGGACCTACTGCGCATGCTCCGTTTCCTAACTCCCGCCGTGCTTTGCGAACGGCGACGTGCGTAGCGTACTTCCGTATTCCCGGACGTGTTACGCAAACGACGTTAAATTTTAAATTTTGATGCGGGAACGACGGCCATACTTTAGACAGCAATACGATTGCTGACTAAAGTTAGGGCAGGTCAAATAACGACTAAAATTGCGATGGGAAACTTGACTACGGACGATGTAGCGAACGTGAAAATCCGTCGGGGATCCGCCGTAACTGCTAATTTGCATACCCGACGCTGGTTTACGACGCAAACTCCACCCAGCGGTGGCCGCGGTATTGCATCCTAAGATCCGACAGTGTAAAACAATTACACCTGTCGGATCTTATGGATATCTATGCGTAACTGATTCTATGAATCAGTCGCATAGATAGAAACAGAGATACGACGGCGTATCAGGAGAAACGCCGTCGTATCTCTTTGTTGAATCTGGCCCATCTTTAACCACTTAAGCCCCGGACCAAAATGCAGGTAAAGGACCTGGCCCCTTTTTGCGATTCGGGACTGCGTCGCTTTAACTGACAATTGCACGTGCGACGTGGCTCCCAAACAAAATTGGCGTCCTTTTTTTCCCACAAATAGAGCTTTCTTTTGGTGGTATTTGATCACCTCTGCGGTTTTTATTTTTTGTGCTATAAACAAAAATAGAGCGACAATTTTTTAAAAAAATGCAATATTTTTAACTTTTTGCTATAATAAATACCCCCCAAAAATATATAAAACAATTTTTTTTTTCCTCAGTTTAGGCCGATACGTATTCTTCTACATATTTTTGGTAAAAAAAAATCCCAATAAGCGTGTATCGGTTGGTTTGCGCAAAATTTATAGCGTTTACAAAATAGGGGATAGTTTTATTGCATTTTTATTAATCATTTTTTTTTTACTACTAACGGCGGCGATCAGCGATTTTTTTCGTGACTGCGACATTATGGCGCACAATTTTGACACATTTTTGGGACCTTTGTCATTTTCACAGCAAAAAATGCATTTAAAATGCATTCTTTATTGTGGAAATGACAATTGCAGTTTGGGAGTTAACCACAGGGGGCGCTGAAGGGCTTATGTTTCACCCAGTGTGTGTTTACAACTGTAGGGGGGTGTGGCTGTAGGAGTGACGTCATCGATTGTGTCTCCTTATAAAGGGGATGACACGATCGATGCAGCCGCCACAGTAAAGCACGGGGAAGCCGTGTTTACACGCGGCTCTCCCCGTTCTTTAGTTCCGGGGACCAATCGCGGGACCCCAGCGGCGATCGGGTCCGCGGGTCTCGTGGTCCCGGTCCCGGAGCTTCGGACTGGGTCACGGGCGCGCGCCCGCGACCCACGGCTGGGTAGATGTAAAGGACGTGCCGGTACGTCCATCTGCCCAGCTGTGCCATTCTGCAGACGTATATCGTTGTGCGGTGGTCGTTAAGTGGTTAATG
The DNA here is from genome assembly GCF_905171775.1 of Rana temporaria. Taxonomy (NCBI): domain Eukaryota; kingdom Metazoa; phylum Chordata; class Amphibia; order Anura; family Ranidae; genus Rana; species Rana temporaria. The sequence goes on from NC_053501.1 coordinate 12,052,621, forward strand.
GCATCCCAGTCTTAAGCCTCGTACACACGATCGAGGAACTCGACGTGCCAATTTTCTCCATTCCCGTCGAGGAAAAAGAGAACATGCTCTCTTTTTGGCTCGACGAGTTCCTCGACAGCCTAACAAGGAACTCGAAGAGGAAAACTATGTGTTTCGCCCGTTGAGTTCCTCGGTCGTGTGTACGAGGCTTCATGCTCTTTGTATGTGCATTTGGCAAATAAAAAAAAGTTCATGTGTGTGTAAAGGCAGGCGTCCCAATACTTTTGGTAATATAGTACCTAGATGTGTTACTTTGACTATTCAATTACTATGAAAACATATATATGATAATGGAGGCCACTTTAATGATGTTCCATCCGCCCTGGTATTCACTGTAAAAGTTCTTAGAGCCCATTGGGGCAGGAAGTGATCATGTGACCATTGTGATTGGCTGTCATAACGATCACATGATTGGAACTGGGTTCTGCCAGCTACAAATATTTTCTCAGGACCAACAAACATTTTTGGCAGCTTGTCTGTGCTAAGAGCGTGCAGGAAGCACATTCCCAGCACATATAAATTACCTGGCAATGATGAAAATGTATGGTGTGCCCAGCTTTTTGCCGCCACACATGTGTGGAGACGAAACACGTTAGGGGGGGCGCGGCCTGGTCGGAGTCCAGGCTAAGTTTGCCACTCCATTCATTCACTGCAGCAGGACACCACAGATGTGCGACTACCAGGTCGCACATATGTGTTACTGGGGGGGTAAAGGTAAAACCCCATGGTTAAGCCAAAGTTGCAGAATGGGAATGCTCTGCAACTGCCCTGCAGCCAGCGCAATACACATTGTTTCAGCTCGTCAATGCAGGGTCCAAGGTGTTAAAACGGGAGGCGAGTTTGACGCCCCCCGCCAAACGCTCTCTAAAGAACGATCCGAAAGCAGAAGTGTGAACGAGCCCTTAAGTAAAACATTAAACTGAGAAAAATCCTGACCTATCTTAGACATGAAAATGTCAGCGCAGCTTCCTGTGAGTGTTTGGGTACCTGCAGCAAAACATTTCCCTTTACCGATAATTAATGGTGGAAATGCAGCATCTCAAGGTGCCCTCTAGATGTTACTTTCCTTTTTTTTTTTTTTTTTTGGTGCCATATGTTTTCCCCGACTGCGCTCTTCTGCGTTACATAATTGTATTCAGCATTCTGAGTACAAAGCTTGAACATACACTTTTTATGGCAGTGATTTTGCTTTAATCCTGCCGGGTAATTTCTCTTCTGTTTTTATGGAAAATGTTATTCATACCATTTCCTCCACACATAAAAAAAAAAAAAAGGAATGAAAATGTGAGTAACAAAACAGGAAAAGTAATGAGGACATTATAAGCTCGGAAAATAAAATGCATTGAAAAGAAAAGCTGACTAGAAAGTTGTTTTTTGGCTAAAAGAGAAATGAGCAAAAAAAAAAAAAAAAGTTTCTGGTCCACAATTTTTCATACCCTGGCAGAGGTAACCGGCATAATCACTACCCCAGCCATCACCATAATTAGCCCACTTCCTATTTGCTGCTAGATGTAACAGCACTGGAGAAACGGGAGTGAATCACAACTGCGGATACAAGGACCTCAATGCGCTTCTGTATGCGACAACTCAGTATTGGCCCAAGGCGTCACTTATAGCAACAGGAGTTTGGGGGGGTCTCTACATCATGTTCCTGTCACATAAAGAAGGGCGTTGATTTACTAAGAATAGAAGCATTACAACATGCGACCAGAGCTTAGCGATTAAAATATATTTTAGCTTCAAGGACTATATTCCAATATACCTCTATATGCGCGTGATTATCAGTGTGGGACCCCAGGCGTCACTCCTAGCAACAGGAGTTTGGAGGTTCTCTACATCATATCACCTGCAGCATGCAGGGATGTATTAGGTTACTAAGGGAGATGCCATGAGATAGCATCAACCCTTAGCCAAGAAAAGTTAGGGAGAACATGTTCAAACTATTAAGCCGAGGCCTATAAGACATTTGTACTTATGTCAAGCTCGTAGTACTCGAGAGTTGTAGTAACAACTGGGTACTTGTATATCACACGTACTATAGTAAGGTAATAGCACCTGTGTATACGTCATGGAGTAACGATTTGGTTCAATAACATTTTATAGCCTATTTGCTGTCAGGGCTGCTGATAAGGCAGTGTAGCTAACCCTTCTGTACTGGGCCTGAGCTCCCTCAGTTCATCGGGGGGGGGGGGCAGGCATCTGCTGAGCATTAGGGCCGGCTGCACAAACAGACAACCCGTCCTTCTGGGAAAACGTATGGAGCGCAAGTTGACGTCACCACGTTGCTCTGCCATATGTCCATTTTGTAATAACGAAATGGCCCGTGCCCCTGGACGAAGTAAGTTATTATTACGAAACGATTGATCTGATGATGTTGAGGGACGATGCCTCCCGGGCAGACCTGGTCCCCTCTTTCTGCCCCGTTTGTGTGACGACTGATCTCAATGCACTGCACTTAATTTTCTCGGTGTTCCAGGTATACTACTGTTATGTGGTCGCTGTTGCTGTATCTTTGGCTGTGTGTGTATGTGTGTGTGTGTGTTGGTTTGTTTGAGTGTTTGGATGATTGTGGGGTTTTCTTTCCCTATGAGTGGACTGCTGTTGGTCCAGCTGTTTATTATTTTCTGATATAGCTGTTTTGCTATTATGTTGTAATGACAGCCTGTGCTGCCTTATGGTTGTTTTGTAACTTTTTTAAAAAAAAATAAAAAATAAACACCTTTAAAAAAAAAAAAGTTATTACGAAACGGACATAGGGTGGAGCGACGTGCTGACGTCATCTTGCGCTCCATACGTTTTTCCAGAAGTACGGGTTGTCTGTTTGTGCACCGGCCGGCACACGAGACTCAAGGCTTCTATTAAACTGCAACTTTGTAAGTGTATTATTTTGTTTTTTTTAAATACATTTTAATACGGTAATACTTTTATGGAGCATTTATATTTTCTATGTACCGCGTGCATCTACTGATGGTTCATTGGTTACTACTAAGGACCCGTGATTGTGTTTGCTGTTTCTTGGAGTTAAGCTGTGATTGATTACATGCATCCTTTGATCCTCTGTCATGGGGGATCGTGGCAAGCCGGTAAGAAGTCATTACTGCTGATTGGTGGTGGATTCAACACATTTTTTTCGGGATACGACATCTCGCAACTGTATGGACTTTTTTTCACAGAGCACCGACGTACAGTTATTTTATTTATATATTTTTTTCCCCAAATTTTATTATAGAATTATTTTTGGGTTTTATATTCATGGACACTAATTTTTTGGACTTCACCAACCAACACATTTGTGGATTTTCTTTATATTATTGATTAATTTGTTACAATATTAATCTGTGTATGGGCCATTTTTCAATATTTTGAATATTGGTGGTCTAATCATCACTTATATTCCATTTTATAAATATTTAACATTGAATGATTACAGGGTTAGCGCGATTAATTTCTTCTTCTAAAAATATGTCATGTGATAATGATTCTAGTGTATTTTTTGATATTTTCTGGGGTGCGGGTTGGAGGGAGCGGGTTCTTGTCGGGCATGGGGCCCCTTAGACTCAGCATTTCAGGTGAGTGACATCATCGGTGTGCGACCTTCATTTCCTGTATGGATATATTTCATGTTGTGCAAGATGTGAGAAGAAAGGAACACTGCATGAATTAACAACAATCCTAATACACTTGTGGTAGCACCTCAGAACAGACTGAAGAATTCTCTGTATTGATAAGAAAGGAACAGCAGTGGCATTAGAACAACTTTAAAGGTGTTGTAAAGCTTCCTTTTTTTAATAACAAACATGTCATACTAACCTCCACTGTGCAGTTCGTTTTGCACAGAGTGGCCCCGATCCACATCTTCTGGGGTCCCTCAGTGGTTGTCTCGGCTCCTCCCCGCATCAGCTAACCCCCGTTCTGGGAAGCGCTCTCCCTTGGGGGTTAGCTTGCGAGCATGCTCCTGTAATACAGTCAGCGGCTATAGACCCTGCCTGTATCCCTTGGCCCTGCCCCCCGGTGAGCCTCGTCGTTGATTTGATTGACAGCAGCGGGAGCCAATGGCTGCACTGCTATCAATCATCCAATGAATGAGCCGAGAAGAGCCGAAAAGCCCGGTCAAGAAGCCTGCGCATTCACAACGCGGGTCTTTCGAGGGCTCATGAAAGTTAACGGGGGGGCTGGGGGGCCGCTAATTGTCGGATGTTTTTTCACCTTAATGCATAGAATGGGGAAAACTGGCGGCAATTGATGGGCAAAGTGGCTGCGTTTGATGGGCACAGTGGTTGCGTATGATGGTACAGTGGCGACAATTTATGAGCACAGTGGCTGCTTTTGATGGCACAGTGGTGACAATTGATGGGCATAGTGGCTGCATTTTATTGTACGGTGGCGGCGTTTGATGGCACAGTGGTGACAATTGATGGGCATAGTGGATGCGTTTGAAGAGCACAGTGGCTGCATTTAATGGCACAGTGGCGTCAATTGATGGGCACAGTGGCGACAACTGATGGGCATAGTGGCTGCGTTTGATGGCACAGTGGCGACAATTGATGGGCATAGTGGCTGTGTTTGATGGCACAGTGGCAGAAATTGATGGGCACAGTAGCTGTGTTTGATGGGCACAGTGGCTGCAATTGATGTTTTTGTTTTTTTCAGTTTGTTTGCACCCCCCCCACAAAAAAAATTTGAGCACCAGCCGCCACTGTTTCCTTAGTCATGCCCAGGGCTTTTTTCAGCGGGAATGTGGGGGGAACGCAGTTTCAGAATCTCCAGAACTGACAGTATGTAATAGCAAGGGGTGCTGGGGTGTGCCGGCGGATGCTGGCTGCTGGGAAATCTATTGTTGCTGAAGGGGATCTATTTTTTGCAGAGTAAGGGGGTCTATTGTTGCTGGCAAAGTCTTCTGTTGATCGTGGGGGATACATTGTTTCTGGGGTGGGTCATATGTTGCTGGGGGTTCAGTTGTTGCTGAGAGTGATTTACTGTTGAGGGTGGGGTCTTTGTTGATGGCTGCTGGAGGGTCTATTGATGCTGGCTTCTGGGGAATCTATTATTGCTGGAGGAGATCTATTTTTGCAGAGTAAGGGGGTTCATTGTTGCTGGGGAGGTCTTCTGTTGCTCATGGGTGATATATTATTACTGGGGTGGGTTGTATGTTGCTGGAGGGGGTCAGCTGTTGCTGAGAGGGATTTACTGTTGAGGAAGGAGTCTTTGTTGCTGGCTGCTGGAGTGTCTATTGATGCTGGCTACTGGAGAATTTTTGCAGGGGGTATATTGTTGCTAGAGAGGTCTATTGTTGCTGGTAGGGGATATATTGTTGATGGGGTGGATCTTATGTTGTAGGGGAGGGGTCAATCATTGCTGCAGTGGAACTACTTTTAAGAAAGGGGTCTAATGTTGCTGGCTGCTGAAGGGTCTATTAATGCTGACTTCTGGGAGTCCATTGTTGCTGTGATGGATCTATAGTCGCTGGGGTGTCCATTGTTGCTGGATCTATTTTAATGCTTTTCTTGTTATCATTAATAAATTCCATACATACAACATACGTAGCACCACAAAATGATACTTGATTCTATATGCTCTAAAACAGTGGTCTCCAAACTATGGCCCGGGGGCCAGATGTGGCCCTTTGCTTGCTTTTACCTGACCCTTGGGGCCATAATCCCCCCCCCCCAATGAAGGGACACAATTCCTCCCAATAAGACCAATGATGGGGCCCAATGACACCCAATAATGGGGCAATATTCATCCCAATAAGAACAACAATGGGGCCCAATGAGACCCAATAATGGGGCACTATTCCCCCCAATAAGACCAACAATGGAGCCCAATGACACTCAATAATGGGGCACAATTTATCCCAATGAGACCAACACTGTGGCTCAATGACATCCAATAATGGGGCGCAATTCCTCCCAATGAGACCAACAAAGGGGCCCAATGAGACCCAATGACATCCAATAATGGGGCCCAATTCCTCCCAATGAGACCAACGATGGGGCCCCATGACAGCCAATAATGGGGCCCAAGTCCTCCCAATGAGACCAACAATGGGGCCCAACGACACTTAATAATGGGGCCAAATTCCTCCCAATGAGACCAACAATGGGGCCCAACAACACTTAATAATGGGGCAGAATTCCTCCCAATGAGACCCAATGAATGGGCACAATTACTTTCACTGATGTCAGGACTTTTTGTACTCACGATGGTCAAAGTCCAGTACCCCTAAAGTCTGAAGGACAGTAAACCGGCCCTTTGTTTAGAAAGTTTGGAAACCCCTGCTCTAAAAGGAGTGGTACTGGGAAGTGGGTAAGGGGTGGAACAAAAAAAAATGGTGCTCAGAAGTGGGTAGGGGGGAGAGTCAAGGGGGGACTCAGAAGGACTCAGTGTTCCTGCACATATTCTCTGAAAAAAAGAGCCCTGATCATTAATTAATAATAAAAATAATAATAATAATAATAATAAAAAGTAATTTGTTACGTTCCATTCGTTTAGATATGGCATTTGTTCTTTCGGATAATTTGTAACTTCGGATAAATTTGTATACATTATGTTCACTAACAGCCAAATTTAAAAAGGAAATTCCAATACCTATAATTTAATAGTTAGTAATAGTTAAATTATTATTAGTTAGTTATTATTTCAGATTTTCTAAATTTCGGGTTTTCTAATTTTCCATTCTTATTTTCTGATTTTCGCTCTTTTGAATTATCGACTTTTCATTCTTATTTACGAATTTTCGGAATTTTGAATTTCAAATTTTGAGAATTTTCAGATTTCTGAATTTTCGAAATTCCGAAATCTCGAATTTTTTCAAGTTTTCACATTTCTGAATTTTCGAATATTGTTAAACGGGTTTTTCGTTAATTTGGATTGACAAATTTGTCGAAATTCCTAAAAAACTAAAATTGGAACTAAACAAATTGCACATTTCTAGTGTTACAACCACTTAAGACTATATTTTAAAGTCATATATTGTTGAAATAGCATTGGGTTTCCCATAATGATTTATTTTATAACACTGAGACAGCATTATTCGTATTAACTAATGATTATTTGTATTGATGTTTAAGTGAACTCCAGACAGCTATAAAATATCATTTAATCCAGTTATGTATTCATTATAAAATCATTAAATATACGTTTACATACAATTAGTATAAGGACCTGAATCTATCTTAATAACAGCCTCTTGACATCTCCTGCGAGTAACGCGGTTAACAAGCGTTTCACAATACGAGCGCTGTATTTTTAAGAATCGTAACGGTTTGCGAGTGTTGTCTCGCAAAACGAGCATGGTTCAGGCCAAAGCGATGTGCAGTACCGCATTTGGCCTGAGGTGGGGGGGGGGCGCCAGCGCTGATCGACTGTTCGGAAATGCACGGAAAGCCCAAGGACAGCGCGGCTGACCTCTGCAAAACTCGGAAACTGAGGTCAGCCGAGGTGTCCTCGGGCCTTTCCGGCCGTATCCGAGGCTATCCTGTGCCCCCACACTTCTGGACGCATGTGGTATTGCATGCCATTGAAGTCACAGTGGAACAAATTATTTTTGTTTCCATTGACTTCAATGGGGAACCCCGCTTTGACATGCAAGTACTTTGGATTATGAGAATTCTCCTGGAAGGGATTATGCTCGGAATCCAAGGTCCCACTGTACTTCCCTGGTACATTCATACACTTATCCCAGAATTTAACTAATGCCTGGTAAGCTTTGGCATAAAAAGATGTGTCAGAACTAGACATGTGCGCAACAAAAATGTTCGTATTGTTTGTTCCGTTTCGTCTGCAGAACAAAAAAATTCGTATTTTTTTGTTCCGTTTCGTCTCGTTCCGTAGATTCGTAATTTTCGTAAGACCCAAGTTTTTATATTCAGACCTGTTCGTATTTCGTAAGACGCAAGTTTTCCTATTCGGACCCGTTCGTATTTCGTAAGACGCAAGTTTTCCTATTCGGACCCTTTCGTATTTTCATAACAGTTTTATTTTCGTTTATACTGAATGATTCGTAATTCTGTCTAATTTATTTTCGTTGATTAAAAAATCGTAATTTTGTTAGATAATAATTTCCGTTAATGGATTCGTAATTTTGTACTTTCGGAAATACATAGCAACACGCGGCTAATCCATATTAAGATAGACTTTCTCTTAAGCCCCGTACACACGGTCGGACTTTTTGCCAACAAACGTCAAAATTTGCGTTTTCCAAAAAAATCCGACCGTGTGTACGCTCTATCAGACAAACTTGGTTTCAAAAGTCCGGCCAACTCCCTTCAGACAAAAATCCACAGAAAAGTTTGTTTGAAGTCCGATCGTGTGTACGAATCTTCACACTGTACAATGTGACTCAGCACAAAAGAGATAAGCTGATTGGCTAAGATATTAAGTAGTCACTCACTAACTACACTGCCCAGTGCCCATTCGAAAGAACGATACAAGTACACAAATTTACAAAATACAAAAAAGGTACAGCGCTAAAAATATTGAGTGATCCCTGAAATACCTGGGGATCCAGCTCACCCCGAACTTCGCATCCTTGTACCAGGCCAATTTTCCCCCCCTATACAGCTCAATAAGGGCGTTGATCCATAAATGGAAGTCTCACCAGATATCCCTTTTGGGCCGGATAGCAGCCATAAAGATGGTGATCCTGCCAAAACTGCTGTACCTTTTCCAGACCTTACCAATCCCGGTCCCGTACGCTCACCTGCGCGCCCTACAAGCGGACCTCCTCCGGTATGTGTGGAACTACAAGCGCCACAGGATCCCACGTTCGGTCATGACGGCCGCGCGCACCGAGGGAGGACTGGCCTTCCCTGACCTGGTCAAATATTACCAGGCCTCGCAACTTCGAGCGGTGGCATCTTGGTTTCCCCAGAAGTCCTACAACAGGTGGACGGAGGTGGAAAAGATTTGGCTGGCCCCAATACACCCCAATAATCTTTTATGGAACGCAAACGCGACGGTGGAACCCGGACGTTTGCTGGGTTCCATGCGGCAGCTGCAAAGTACCTGGAGGAGGCTAGCCCAAGACTGTCGACTCACGTCTGATAGCTCCCTGCTGACCTCCTTCCTCTATAACCCTAAACTACCGACGAGTCTCACCCACCAGATGTCATGGCCCTGGGCATCGCGAAATCTGTTTCACTTTGGTCACCTAGTAGACCCCAGATCCCGCACCCTGCACTCCTTCACTGAGCTCCAAGCCAAACACGACATTCCACGACAAGCCTTTTTCAGCTACCTACAGATCCGCCACTACGCCCACACGATGGCCCCCCCGGCTCCTTTTCTCAAAACCGACCCCATTTGAGCGCATCATACTCGAGGGCACAGCCCGCAGGGGCCTCATATCAGATATCTATCAAATTCTAAATGAATACCCCTTACAAACTAAAGGCAAACACACCTACATGCTCCGTTGGGAGAAGGAGCTGGGAGGGGAGCTCGAAGAGGATGAGTGGAGGGCGGTCTGGAGGCAGGCGGCCAAGAGCTCAATCTGCACCCTCTATAAGGAAAATACATATAAAGTGCTGTTCTTTTGGTACCTGACCCCAGACGTCCTCCACAGGATTTATCCTTCCACCTCTGACCGATGCTGGCGGTGCAACCAGGCCAGGGGCACATTGTTCCACATTTACTGGACCTGTCCCTTGATAGTCCAGTTTTGGACTCGGGTGCAAGAGCTCCTGACCCGCCTCGTGGAGGCACCCATACCCCTCTCCCCGAAGCTGTTCCTACTGGGCCTATCCCAACCCCGCATAGCTAAACCCTATAAGAAACTCCTGAGACACATAACCACAGCTGCGAGGTGCCTGATAGCACTTTATTGGAAGAAACCAACGCCCCCACCCCAGGAAGCCCTTTATGCTAGGGTCAAGGATGTAGAGCTTATGGAAAAAATGACAGCTAGGATTCGGGATAGGCTGGAGGACCATGACCTGGTCTGGGAGAGGTGGCATTCGGTGGAGGACCCGCCGTGAGCTGACAACAGACCACCAAGGTACATTACCTCACCCGACACTCCTGCCTGCCCCCCCCCCCCCTCCCCCTCCCCCAGTCTCCCCCCTTCTCTTTCTTTTTTCTCTCTCTCCTCCCCCCTTTTTTTTCTTTTCTCTTCCTTCCCCATCTTCTTCTTCTACTCTACCCTCTCACTTCTTCTCCTCTCCTCTTTGTTACCTAGTTGTTTTATACGTTACTGAATGTATAACCAAGAATGTGGCCGCTGTGTAAGCACATTCAGCTGGAATTTTTGTATTACCTCTATTATCTTACACTTGAAATGCTGCTACATTTTGTATTGACCTTTTTTCGAAAATAAAAAATTGTTATTTGATAAAAAAAAAATATTGAGTGATAATAACCAAATAAGTGAACAATAGTGACAAATTCAAAAGAATGTGAATAAGATGTTATATTATATATATTATTGGTTTCAAACGTTTATTTTATATCATCTTATTCACATTCTTTTGAATTTGTCACTATTTTTCACTTATTTGGTTATTATCACTCAATATTTTTAGCGCTGTACCTTTTTTGTATTTTATGTCTTTTTTACTTTGGGTATCTTGAGTAATAGGTACTGGCGGCTCCTTTAATTAGGTTAATATATATTTATTCACGTGTTAGTGCAGTGTTTTTTTCCCTAGGGAAAGAATCTCTTATATACACAAATTTACAAACAGACAAAGAAACGGTTTTACAAAATACACAAATGAAAATACGAACATACGAATGAAAATACGAACAGACAAAAGATTTCAAATACGGAATGCAAATCGTTCGTTATAGATGTCATTTTCGTTCTTTTGCTTTTTCGGTGTTTCGTATTTTAGTAAGATTGTCCAATCATACGTTCGTATTTTCGCTTGTTCGTTATTTTGCTTATTCGTAATTACTTAATTGAAGTATTTTGGGTCTTTCAGCTTTTCGGATGTTCGAATTGATATGAATGTACGAAAACTAACAAATTTGTATGAAAATCCATTCGTTACGAAGGGGAACGCACATGTCTAGTCAGTACGCCTGGACCATCCTAGGACACCCTGCTTCACTTGTGGTCCCCGTTCCCACAGAAAGATTTGTCTCTTGGGCAATTTCACGAATGGTTATGCATCGATTGTCCAAGATCAGGCGGTCCATTACTTTCGGTACAGCCCTCGTATTTTAGCTCCTGCTAGAGTGTAATTATGAATTCTCCATAAGCAGCATTCTGTGTTATTGGATGGAATCACATGCCATAATGGCTATAGTTGTCTACCGCTCATTAATTTTTGAGGGTGGCAGGGCCGCGTCATCCTGTCTTCATCTTTGGTTGACTTCTGTATGATAATTCTCCTTCAATCGCTAATTAATACATGGTCTTCCAAGGGGTTATACGGTATTCCAGGGGGGTCATTTTTAATTGGAATTATTTGCTCAGCTTGCAATCCTAGCTCTTGCATGGCCTGATAATTCTTTTCCCTTTCGATGTTGTTACACGTTTGACACTAATGGGTTGATTTGTTAAAGGCAAATAGACTGCTCGCTTTGCAAGGGAGGTTTTTCTTTGCAGGGGAATAGGGATGAGCTTTATGTTCGGATCGAACATGAGTTCGACTCGAACATTGGCAGAATAGCGAACAATCTGGGGTGTTCGCGGCAAATTCGAAAGTCACGGAACACCCTTTAAAAGTCTATGGGAGACATCAAAAGTGGTAATTTTAAAGGTTAATATGCAAGTTATTGTTATTTAAAAGTGTTTGGGGACCCGGGTCCTGCCCCAGGGGACATGTATCAATGCAAAGAAAACGTTTTAAAAATGGCTGAAATATTCCTTTAAATTTTGTACCTGGGGGGTGTCTATAGTATGCCTGTAAAGTAGCGCATGTTTCCCGTGTTTATAACAGTCCCTGCACAAAATGACATTTCTAAAGGAAAAAAGTCATTTAAAACTACTCAATTCATGAATTGTCGGGTCCCGGCAATACAGATAAAAGTCATTGAAAAAAACAGCATGGGTCCCCCCCCCCCCCTCCGTCTATTAACAGGCCCTTTTGGTCTGGTATGAATATTAAGGAGAACACCGAACCAAAATAAAAAAAAAATTGCATGGGGCTCCCCCCAAATTCCATATCAGGCCCTTCAGATCTGGTATAGATATTAAGGGGAACCCTGCGCCAATTAAAAAAAAATGGCATTTGGTCCCCCTCAAAATCCATACCAGACACTACAGGTCTGGTATGAATTTTAAGGGGAACCCTGCATCAAAAAAAAATGGTGTGGGGTTCCCCCCAAAAATCCAGTTTTAAATGTCTTTTTTCCTTTAGAAATGTCATTTTGTGCAGGGACAGTTATAAACACGGGAAACATGTGCTACTTTACAGGCATACTATAGACACCAACCAGGTACGATATGTAAAGAGATATTTCACTTTTATTGTTTCACTTTTAGCATTATTAAAATCACTGCTCCCATTTTTAAAACTTTTTTGCATTAATACATGTCCCCTGGGGCAGGACCTGGGTCCCCAAACACTTTTTATGACAATAACTGGCATATTACCCTTGAAAATTAGTACTTTTGATTTTTCATGTTCGTGTCTCATAGACTTGAACATTGTTTGCGTGTTCAAACAAATTTTTTGCCTGTTCGCATGTTCTGCTGCAAACCGAACCAGGGGGGGGGAGGGGTGTTCGGCTCATCCCTACAGGGGAATTTACCTAAGCCTTATTCCACAGAAGTGGTGGCCCCTCCACCATTTGGGATGCAGGGGCCCCGCCCCCATGCGTCCGGTCCCTAATCTACATGCAGGGCACCGGACGCGTGGATTTCAACTGTTTTCTTTTTTTTTTAAATGCGTGATTAGTGCCTGAGGCTCTAATTGGTTTCAATAAACGGTGGGCTCCTGGCGCAGAGCACTGCATCCCGAGGCCCCCCAGTTGTGGACAGTAGACGTGTGCACTGCCAAAAAATAAATACATTTTTGTTTCATTCAGGTTTTTTTTTTCGTTACAAAATTCAGAAAATAAGAACGAAAACTCAAAAATTACAAAATTACAAAATCCAAAATAATAACTAACTAAACAATAATAACAACTATTAAATTATAGGTATTGGAATTTCCTTTCAAATTTGGCTGTTAGTGAACGTAACAAATACAAATTTATCCGAAGTTACCAATTATCCGAAATAACAAATGAATCTAAATAAAAGGAATGTAATAATAATTTGGTGTGACTAATAATCACACCAAACACAGAAAAACCCAAGGTATAGGCTAAACAGAAAACCTCAATGCTAAAAATAATAACTACAAGATTTTATATTTTTTCATACTTATCATTTTTTTTTTATCATTGAGGTGGCCTCTTGAGCCCAAAACGTGGTTATTTCTGTGTTCGGCGTTAGTTCCATCATCCAATCATGTGCAATCAAAAATTACCTTTTTTTTTTACTTGCACATGATTAGTTTATTCTTTACAAAGTGAGATTTCACCACATTTACTTAGCTCTGGGGAAAATGCCAATGTAAATGACATCTTTCTTTGCAAAGTGAACAGCCTATTTGCGTTTAGGAAAACCAACCCCTGAATGTGAAATACAGTCTAGAATACTTTGGGATTGATTTACGGCAAACGGCAAATAGAATGTTTACTTTGTAAGGTAAGTTGCCCCAAAGATTAGTGATTCATATGCAAAAAACAACAAAAAAATCAAACAAAAACAAAGCAAAACAAAAAGGGCCAGATCCACGAAAGAAGTTAAGTTAATAGTGTTGAGGAATTACTTTAGACCGTAGAGTTTTACTGCTACAGGAGGCAGCACCCGTGTGTCGGATCACACACATATATATATATATATATATATAAATATATACATTATCCGGCTCTTCCAGGTAGGGGGTGCCGGCGCCGCCAAGCAGCTTGCTTCCACTGTGTACAAAGCTGTCATACACAGCAGGGAGCACCACATGCTCGATTTCCGCCGGCACCTGCCGATGATCAAAAAGAGAGGCAGAATGGTGGTTATGGGGGGCCCAAGGCCCCCTCCATGTGGTCTGGTTTGCTTCGGGGGGGGGGGGGGGGGGCGCTCGCTCATCCCCTGTCCTCTTTCCCAACCTGTCAGGCTGCATGCTCGGATAATTATCTTGTATGGATTTTGGGGGGACCCCATGCTATTTTTTTTCACATTTTGGCACGGGGTTCTTCTTAAAATCCATACCAGACCCAAAGTGCCTAGTATGGAATGGGGGGGCCCCCAGGCCCCATTTTTTTCTATTGCCAGCATTTTTTCATTCAGCTGTCAGCCCGTTGACAGCTGATTACTCATCCATTGTTAAGGATGCAGAAGCCGGCTTCCCGACCTGCTCCTTAACAACCAGCTATGCACTATGCAGCTTCCCGCAAATCCGGGTGTTCGCTGAACAGGTGAACAGGCGATGTTCCGGCCAAACTTTTGTTCGGCTTGAACTGTTCGCCCAACTCTACTGTCCGTAATGAAATAGCAGACGTGGTAACACACATGGTCAGAATAGCACCAGTTGCACAGCTCCCGATGTACACAGGATTGTGTCTTTTGGCACACTAGCTTATGAAGGTCGGTGCTCCCTGCGGCTTTACTTCCTGGTTCCCTACTGCGTATGCACGAGCCACGCTGCTCGTTCCCACCGGTCCCTGCTGTCTTCTGGGATCTGTGTGTCTCCCAGAAGACATGGGGGGACGGAGTAGGCGTCGGACGTGGCGTAGGTCGCAGCGGCGACCTATGCCACGGAAGTGGGAGCAAATACCTGGATTACACAGGTATCTGCTCCCTCCTCCCCCGTGAAAGGTGTCAAATATGGAGGGGGGGAGGGGGGGGAGGATTCTGAAAAGCGGTAGTTTCATTTTTGTGTGGCATCTTTCTTTGCAAAGTGAACAGCCTATTTGCTTTTAGGAAAACCAACCCCTGAATGTGAAATAAAGTCTAGATGACTCATCTTTAATACCAAGACCCCCCAACCGTCGTTTTCACATCTCTTTCTAATTGCTTGATGATAGTCAGCACACCCTAATGCCGCGTACACACCATCACTTTATGTGATGAAAAAAAATGACGTTTTTAAAAACGTCACTTTAATTGACCGTGTGTGGGGGAAAACGTCGTTTTATGTCTTGTAAAAAACGACCAAAAAAAATTGAAGCATGCTTCAATTTTATGTGTCGTTTTTCAAAACGTCAACTTTTACTTCACAGAATTTGACCGTGTGTAGCAAAAACGTCGTTTAAAACAACGTTTTTTCACCCGCGCATGCCCAGAAGCTACTTATGAAGCGAGCTTCAATGGAAAAACGTGGTGAGAACGTAACCTCGCTTTGCTAGAACATTGTGAGAAAAACGATGGTGTGTATGCAACTTCGTCTTTGAAAATTGAAGTTTCAAAAACGTCATTTTTTACTTCACAGAAAATGTCGTTTTTTTTCATCACATAAAGTGATGGCGTGTATGCGGCATAAGAATGCGCAACATTGTGAAAACAATGGGCCAGATCCACATAGAAATGGATCAGAGATACTCTACGCCGCCGTATCTTACCTGGCTTTAAGTCGAATCAGGAAGATTTCACGCCGTAAGTTACGGCGGCGTAGTGTATTTCTGGCGGCGGAATTCAAATCGGCGATTAGGGGGCGTGATTCATTTAAATGAAGCGCGTCCCCGCGCCGATTGAATTGTGCATGCTCTGTTTTGAAATTTTCCCACCATGCTTTGCGCGAAATGACGTCGCAACAACGTAATTTTTTGAACTTAGACGTGACTTACGTCCATCCCTATTCACGGACGACTTACACAAAAAAAAAAAAAAAAAAAAAATTCGACACGGGAACGACGGCCATACATAACATGGCAAGTCTAACTATACGTCACAAAATAGCAGCTTTAACTATACGCCGTAAAAAGCCGACTAGAGACGACGTAAGAGAATGCGACGGCCGCGCGTAGGTTCATGGATCGTCGGAAAAAGCTCATTTGCATACCCGACGCGGAAAACAACGCAAACTCCACCCAGCGGACGCCGAAGTATTGCATCTACGATCCGAAGGCGTACGAAGCCGTACGCCTGTCGGATCTAACCCAGATGCCGTCGTATCTTGGTTTGAGGATTCAAACTAAAGATACGACGCGGGAAATTTGAAAGTATGCCGGCATATCAGTAGATACGCCGGCGTACTCTCTCTCTAGATCTGGCCCAATATTTTGTTGCAAGTTGTTGTTAAAAAAAATAATAAAAAAAACTAAAAAAAAACTCAAAACAACAAAAATATTTCCGGAAAATTCCAGTCATTTCTTTTCCCCGTTTAATAGTCTTTTTCATCTTGAAACTCCTCTATTCATGAATTCAACGCACACGACAAGCTGAGATTAGCACAATAAACATTTGAACTTTTATCTCGAAAAAAAAAAAAAAACACGTTGAATAGGCCCTGCGCTTCTATGTAACTTTGAAAAGCAAAAAATAAATTGTATTTCAGCTAAGCGTGAGCATTAGCAAATTATTTTTAGCCGCATAAAAGCTCGGGAATTTGTTCTGTCTTTTGGAATAACAGATATATGTGTTTATCTAGACCTTTTGTTTCCTTTGTTCCCACGGAATAAAAAAAAAATGTGAGTGGTAAAGTAGGCCATTCAGATGCACCCAATGTAATCGCTTCATTTATTAATAGCAAACAAAAAAAAAATTCAAGCGTTCATTGCTGATATCTCGCAGAAAAGGCATTAATGTACCGGAAACGTTTGCATATTAATAACCTGGATAAGAGAACTTTGAGATGCAGCAATTCAACAATTAGAAGAAAAAGTTACTTGCATTTTCCGGGTCTGTTTTTTGTGTGGATTTAAAAGTGTTTGTCATTGTGGGTAGGCAAAATCAATATTTAGGCATAGCTGTTACTGTCGTTGAACCCTTTTTTTTATTTTTTTTATTTTAAACATTGTTGTTTGCCTTTTGTACCCTGTTTTCTTTCTGGGTCGCTTCTGTGTAAGTGCAAAATACAAGCAATATTGGAAAAATAAAATCTGATAAAAAGTGTTCATATAATGGGTTCCCCTTTAAAGGGGTTGTAAAGGTATCATTTTGTTCCCCTAAATAGCTTCCTCTACCTTAGTGCAGTCCTCCTTCACTTACCTCATTCTTCCATTTTGCTTTTAACCACTTAAGACCCGGACCTTTAGGCAGCTAAAGGACCTGGCCAGTTTTTGCGATTCGCTTTAACTGACAATTGCGCGGTCGTGCGATGTGGCTCCCAAACAAAATTGGCGTCCTTTTTTTCCCCACAATTAGAGATTTCCTTTGGTGGTATTTGATCACCTCTGCGGTTTTAATTTTTTTTTGCGCTATAAACAAAAATAAAGCGACAATTTTGAAAAAAATTCTATATTTTTTACTTTTTGCTATAATAAATATCCCCCAAAAAATATATACATTTTTTTTTTCTTCTGTTTAGGCCGATACGTATTCTTCTACCTATTTTTGGTAAAAAAAATCACAATAAGCGTTTATCGATTGGTTTGCGCAAAATTTGTAGCGTTTACAAAATAGGGGATAGTTTTATTGCATTTTTATAAAAAAAATGTTTTTAATACTAATGGCGGCGATCAGCGATTTTTTTTCGTGACTGCGACATTATGGCAGACACATCAGACAATTTTGACACATTTTTGGGACCATTAAAAATGCATTGTTTACTGTGAAAATGACAATTGCAGTTTGGGAGTTAACCACAAGGGGGCGCTGAAGGGGTTAAGTGTGACCTCATTTGTGTTTCTAACTGTAGGGGGGTGTGGCTGTAGGTGTGATGTCATCGATTCCCTATATAAGGGAACACACGATCAATGACGGCGCCACAGTGAAGAACGGGGAAGCTATGTTTACACACAGCTCTCCCCGTTCTTCAGCTCCGGGGACCGATCGCGGGACTCCAGTGACAAATGGGTCCGCGGGTCCCGCGGTCACGGAGCTTCGGACCGGGTCGCGGGCGTGCGCTGCGGGCGCACGCCCGCGACCCGCGGCTGGGCACTTAAAGAGGACGTACCTGTACGTGCCTGTGCCCAGCCATGCCATTCTGCTGACGTATATGTGCAGGAGGCGGTCCTTAAGCGGTTAAATGTCCTTATTTCTTCTGAGAAATCCTCACTTCCTGTTCTTCTGTCTGTAACTCCACACCGTAATGCAAGGCTTTCTCCCTGGTGTGGAGTATTGTGCTCGCCCCCTCCCTTGGACTACAGGAAAGTCAGGACGCCCACTAACACACAGCTCCTTTCTCTATCTGCAACGTAGAGAGCGTCCTGACTCTCCCGTAGTCCAAGGGAGGGGGCGAGCACGACACTCCACACCAGGGAGAAAGCCTTGCATTACTGTGTGGAGTTACAGACAGAAGAACAGGAAGTGAGGATTTCTCAGAAGAAATAAGGACATTTAAAAGCAAAATGGAAGGATGAGGTAAGTGAAGGAGGACTGCACTAAGGTAAAGGAAGCTATTTAGGGGTAACAAATTGTACCTTTACAACCCCTTTAAGACTAAAAAAAATGTGCATCAATAGATCATATTAAAAAAAGTATATAAATATAAACAAACCTTTAACCACTTCAGCCCCGGAAGACTTTACCCCCTTCCTGACCAGAGAACTTTTTGCGATTCGGCACTGCGTCGATTTAACAGACAATTGCGCGGTCGTGCGACGTGGCTCCCAAAAAAAATTGACGTCCTTTTTTTCCCACAAATAGAGCTTTCCTTTGGTGGTATTTGATCACCTCTGCGGTTTTTATTTTTTGCGCTATAAACAAAAAAAGAGCGACAATTTTGAAAAAACAAAAAAATACCAATTGACATTATTTTTCCATGTTTCTATGACTTATACTCTTAATTACTCTTAATTCAACAGTCCATGAAAACAATAAAATAGTGAGGAAAGTCTTCTCCAAATATTATTT
Source organism: Rana temporaria (assembly GCF_905171775.1). Taxonomy (NCBI): domain Eukaryota; kingdom Metazoa; phylum Chordata; class Amphibia; order Anura; family Ranidae; genus Rana; species Rana temporaria. The sequence goes on from NC_053501.1 coordinate 12,071,603, forward strand.
ATATCACTTCATCCAATGTGCTGTGATCCACCACCACATACAGATAAGGCCTCGTACACACGACCGAGGAACTCGACGGGCGAAAAACATGGTTTTGCTCGTCGAGTTACTTGTTAGGCTGTCGAGGAACTCGGCGAGACAATTTTCTCCATTCCCGTCGAGGAAAAAGAGAACATGCTCTCTTTTTGGCTCGACGAGTTCCTCGACAGTTTCCTCGTCGAAAAATGTACACACGACCGGTTTCCTCTGCAAAAAAAAAAAAAAAAAACAGCAAGTTTCTTGCTGGTTTTTGCAGAGAAACTCGGTCGTGTGTACGAGGCCTAAGCCTCTTATGGTCAACTCGTGCTCTATACTTCCAATGCATTCGATCAGATTATAATGAACCAAGCTGTTTCCACATGAATGCTCCAGATATAAACCCCAATCAGTGCTCTGATCAAATGAGCATCACATACAGGAAAAAACGGGTGGAGGATTCCATAGTGTGGTATTACAAAACTCCATGTCAAAGCCCAGATCTGTACCTGGGAACTCGGTTGTGTCTGGCAACGTCACTTCTTACTCAACCACCTGGAATGCTTGACAGCTCCCTGGACAATTCATTGAATGACTCTGCCTTGAACCTCGTTGTTCTTGATCCTTGAACCTTTGCTCTTGCCATTAACTTTCTATTAAAGCCATGCCTTTGCACTTCCTATTTGCCAGATTATTGTTCTCCTTCCAGTCAATATCTTGCTCTTGTCTCTATTGCTGTCTATACTGTAGTTTCGCTACCACTCGTTACCGACCTTTGGCTTGTTATTCGACAACCCTCCTGCTTGATTCCTACCTGCAACCACTCATTATTAACCTTTGGCTTGTTTACTGACTAGCAAAACATCAGGAGCTTTGGTGAATACTGGTTAATGCTTAGACCAGTGGTTCTCAACCTGGAGGTCAGGACCCCCTCGGGGGTCAAATGATGATTTGCCAGGGGTCACCGAATCCTGGGGTTTTCCTAAAGCCTGCACCGCTCTTCCAGCCTTTTTGCAGCCGCCCAGCTGGGCTGTTCCTGGAGCCCACGGCTGCCCACTCAGGCTCTTCACCGGGCGTCAATTCAGTTCACGGCATGGGTGCAGGGCAGAGGCTAGAGGTCAGCTGACTGGTGAGGAATGTGAAATGGGAGGGGCTGGAGGAGACCCTATCTCCAGATTTCGGCATAGGTGTCACTGCTGTGAGACACCACAAAGCTGGAGACACAGTGAAGCCGGAGACACACTAAGTAACACTACCTGTAAATAGAGTTGCCATTAAAAGACCCCACTACAGTTCTCAGATCAGCAGATTACCTTAATCAAGAGCACCCAAGTTGACTGATCAGAACTCCCCCCAGCACTGCCACTCATCCCAACTTCTTGCCAGCACTGCCACTCATCCCAACTTCTTGCCAGCACTGCCACTCATCCCAACTTCTTGCCAGCACTGCCACTCATCCCAACTTCTTGCCAGCACTGCCACTCATCCCAACTTCTTGCCAGCACTGCCACTCATCCCTTAAATAAAAATAGAGAATACATGGAAGGGAGGGGAAAAGAGAGGGAGGAACAGAGGAAAAGGGAGAGAAAGAATAAGAGAAAGAACAAGAAAGATGGCTAGCGAGAGTGATGTGAAAAAAAAAAGAAATTAGAAGAGAGAGAGATATAGGGAAAGAAAGGAGAACAAGGAGAGAGTGGTACATCCCAAAATGTACCATAAGGGGTTTTAATATTGTACGAGGGAACGGACTCAGGGAGTGCTAAATGTCCGTGGGTTAGGGGTGCAAATTACTTGTCTTGACTTGGGTGTCGACTACGAAAATAAGTTTACTGTTAGGGGTCCCTACAACTTGGGAAGTTTTATCAAGGGGTCACGGCACTATAAAGGTTGAGAACCACTGGCTTAGACTATGGACCTCAGGTGAGTCTGCGTCATTTGTCAGGGTGATCTGCCCATGTACTTATCCAGCTGGTCGTGGGAGCTTTTTATATTTCAATGTATTTTATTAGAGAAAAACAAATTCCAGAGTAGACAGACACATTGGCCGAACTGAGTACATTTTTCAGGTTATCAACATAGCAATACAGAGATATAGAAAGTATTGCCATAACACATATCCATCATCTATCACAACAACAAAACATAAGGTATGTAATATGTGTTCAAATGTTAATGGGACAGTGTGAAACGCGTAGGTTATTCTTTTCCCATTTTTTGCTGCTTTTCTGTGGTGCATTTTCTATTGATTTTACAAATAAAGACAACTCAAGAGTTTTTTTTGGAGTGCGGCTGTCCATCCTTTTGAAGTTTCTATCAGCTACCCTCCAACCGGTACCCAGCAGGTTACCAGAAAAAAAAAACATGCACACTTTTTGGTTTGCACCTTGAATGGATTTAGCTAATTTCAACTGAAAGTTTGACTGAATGCCCAGGACTTTTATCCAGCACCCATGTTATGGTACTTGTGACCTTGTGATTGACTAATGAGGTCTTCAATACTGTACTGCTGGAAAAGGGAGAAAGATAAAGAGAGACTTGCACCTCCCCATATACCCAGAAGCACTGGGTATTTCAAGAGGCCCCATTGGGTGACTAAAGAATGCGAAAGGCGGTAAAGAATCAAGTGCAGTCTTGCATTCAACAAACAACAAAGATTAATGTCGCGTACACGCGATCGGAAATTCCGATAAGAAAACCGTGGATTATTTTCTGACTGAATCTTAGCTCAAACTTGTCTTGCATACACACGGTCACACCAAATTCCGACCATCACCAACGCGGCGATGTACAACACTATGACGAGCATGAGGAAAATTAAGTTCAATGCTTCCCGAGCATGCGTCGACTTGATTCTGAGCATGCGTAGGATTTTTCTCTGTTGGAATTGCATACAGACAATCGGAATTTCCGACAAGAACTTTTCACGTCTGAAAATTTGAGAACCAGCTCTCAAATTATTCTTGGTGGAAATTCCGACAGAGAAATTCCAATGGAGCCTACACACGGTCTGGATTTCCGACCAAAAGCTCACATCAGACTTTTCTTGTCGGAATTTCCGATCGTGTGTACGCACAGGGGAGGGCTGGGCCGGGGGGGCAGGGCTGCAAAAGCCTCCCATGCTAATCTGACTTATGGCCGGCAGCCGCTGCCCGATACCATTTTCTTTTTTATTCTGGTCTAGGAAGTTGGGCCGGGGGCATGGCTATGGCGGCTGACCACTAGCTGTTGCATTCTGGTAGTTGTAGTCCATGCTCAAGCTCCCAGTGGGTGGAAAACAGAGCAGCGCAATGGAAACTACAACTCCCGGAGACCGGATTCTTGGAAGCAGGGTGTGCCAGGGAGTCAGGACGCAGGGCTGGGTGCTGGCTGCAACTTGACCCCAGGACCAGGAGGCCGTGGCGTGCAAGGACCTGCTGAGATCACTGTGGTGAGAGACCCTGACACCCATAGCTGCCCCCCCCCCCCCCACACACACACACCCGAAGTAACCTGCCCCAGTGATCAGGCTGCATTGTTGGCTGCACTGGTAAGGCTGCATTGAAAAACCAGATGGGCCATGGATTGTGAGCTGATTCGGCGGTTCAATGGGCCAATTGACTGAACTTGCCCCCCAGGCCTACTTCTGCCAGCCCTCCCCTGTGTACGCGGCATAACTGTTGTTCATTGTCTTATCCCTTTAGGTGAATTTAGCTGAACCTTCCTTAGAGTCCCGAAGAAAGGAAATAATAAAAGTCTATTGTTTCTGCCTATTTCATCAGACCACACACTGCGCTAATCAGTACTGACCGGGAAACCTGTGATTGCAATCTTCACGCGCAGGGTGAGCACTCGTCTGCATTTCCACACCGCTCTTTAGTGCTGGAAAATTATGGATTGAAGCGTGAACGAACGATCATATTCAAATATTTTGTCTACATCCTTATTGAACTTTGTTATGCTCGGCATCGTCTGCATCTCAAATACTGCACAGCGGATTGACACACAATGCAATTATCTGACGTTCCCCCTCAACAAAGCTCACTGATAACCTTCTTTTATTTCATTATATCAGCAGGTCACCCGCAGGATGATTCCTACCCTAATTAAGTGGCATTAAGGGAAAACTATATATGTATTTTCAGAGGATACACATCCTGAAGTGTCTATATGCAGCTTTTCGGAGCAGCAATTTGCATAATAGAGTTACTGCAGTGAAAAAATAAATAAATAACATAACCAAACATAGGAACAGCTTCCACTGTCATGCGCACACACAAAAAAAAACATTTTATAGATAGATAGATAGATAGATAGATAGATAGATAGATAGATAGATAGATAGATAGATAGATAAGGAGATAGATAGATAGATAGATAGATAGATAGATAGATAGATAGATAGATAGATAGATAGATAGATAGACAGACAGACAGACAGACAGATAGATAGATAGATAGATAGATAGATAGATAGATAGATAGATAGATAGATAAGGAGATAGATAGATCGATAGATCGAAAGATAGATAAGGAGATAGATAGATAGATAGATAGATAGATAGATAGATAGATAGATAGATAGATAGATAGATAGATAGATATATAGATAGATTTATATATAAATAAATATAATTTATGCTTTGTTCTATATTATTATTATTATTATTATTTTTTTGTTGTTGTTTCATTTTGTTTTGCTTAGATCTCTGTTTTATGTATGGTTAGGGTTTTAGGGTTCCATTTAATAAACCCTATTAATCCTATTAACCACTTAAGCCCCGGACCAATATGCAGCTAAATGCCCAGGGGTGTTTTTACAATTTGGCACTGCGCTGCTTTAACTGGTAATTGCGCGGTCATGCAATGTTGTACCGAAACAAAATTTGCTTCCTTTTCTTTCCACAAATAGAGCTTTCTTTTGATGGTATTTGATTGCCTCTGCGATTTTTATTTTTTGTGCTATAAACAAAAATAGAGCGACAATTTTGAAAAAAATGCAATATTTTTTACTTTTTGCTATAATAAATATCCCCTAAAAATTAGGGCTGTGCAAATTAACTTTTAATTAATCGATTAATCTTTAATTTTTTTGATCGATCAAAATCTGCCTGCCCTGGGTAGCTGCCCTGGGAATCAGGCTGCAAGGAGATCAGCTAAAAGTAGTTTGATCTGTATGTGCGTTTATAATTAATCGAAATTAGTCGATTAATCGATTAAAAATAAAAACGATTAATCGAACAGAAGAATTTTGATCAGTAACAGCCCTACTAAAAATATATAATTATTTTTTCCTCAGTTTAGGCCGATATGTATTCTTCTACATATTTTTGGTAAAAAAAATCGCAATAAGCGTTTACCGGTTGGCTTGCGCAAAATTTATAGCGTTTACAAAATAGGGGATAGTTTTATTGCATTTTTTTTTATTTTTTTTTTTACTACTAATGGTGGCGATCAGCGATTTTTTATGTGACTGCGACATTATGGCGGACACTTCGCACAATTTTGACACATTTTTGGGACCATTGTCATTTTCACAGCAAAAAATGCATTTAAAATGCATTCTTTATTGTGGAAATGACAATTGCAGTTTGGGAGTTAACCAAAAGGGGGCGCTGAAGGGGTTATTTTTCACCTAGTGTGTGTTTACAACTGTAGGGGGGTGTGGCTGTAGGAGTGACGTCATCGATCGAGTCTCCCTATAAAGGGGATGACATGATCGATGACGCCGCCACAGTGAAGCACGGGGAAGCTGTGTTTAGACGCGGCTCTTTCCGTTCTTCAGTTCCGGGGACAGATCGCGGGACCCCAGCAGTGATCGGGTCCGCGGGTCTCGCGGTCCCGGTCACGGCTGGGTAGATGTAAAGGACGTACCATTACGTCCATCTGCCCAGCCGTGCCATTCTGCCAACATATATCGTCGTGCAGCAGTCGTTAAGTGGTTAATGGATCCTCAGCCTATGCTGGCATGATGATCCACCACTCAGGCCGCGTACACGCGGTCGGTCCAAACCGATGAAAACGGACTGAAGTTCAGTTTCATCGGTCCAAACCGACCGGGTGTACGGCCCATCGGTCTTTTGTCCTTCGGACAAAAGTTAGAGAACTTGCTTTAAAATCGAACTGATGGACCGCTGACCGATAGGTCAAAACCGATGGTTAGTACACAAAAGCATCGGTTCAAAACCTGGGCATGCTCAGAATCAAGTCGACGCATGCTTGGAAGCATTAAACTTTGTTTTTTTCAGCACGTCGTGTGTTTTACGTCACCGCGTTCTGACCCGATCGGTTTTTGGAACGATGGTGTGTACGCACATCAGACCATCAGGCCGCTTTAGCGGTGAACCGATGAAAACAGTCCGTCGGGCCATTCTCATCGGATGGATCGACCGTGTGTACGCGGCCTAAAGGATCCAAGATAGCTCAGAACAAATACGATAAATCCTTTTAGCTGTCATTAGACCTGGAAGACTGGCAAAATCTAGTAGCAGAAATCAAATGTACTATGCAAGACTGCGTCATATTTGAACGTGAGTATTGCAGCAAAAGTTACTTTTTTTGATAGGCCCATTTATTTATTTAGATATTTTTCTTGAAGTTATGTCTTAAAGCCTATCTCTGGACACCTTTCCTCCCCCCACCCAGTCCTCCCCGCACCCATTCCTCCCCGCACCCAGTCCTTCCCACCCATCCTTTTACAATAAAATAAAATGTGAAAAAATAAATTAAAAATTGCAACACCTCAGATAAAGTAGGTTATGAAATGCGTCAGACCGTTATGACTGGCTTTAAAGTGCCATACTTGAATTTGTTTTACATAAAATGAAGGTACTATAGAATGATGTTATTCTATAAGAGGTACGATGGCCCATTTATGGTGGCTATGCCCCAAGATCCAAACATATTGGGACATAATATTGAGACAAATAAAGATTATCACGGGAGAGGAGATCAAGAAAGACCCATGGGTCGTCCTCTTTCATGGCAGTCAAGAGGGCGTAAAAAAATACAAGCAGTCCCTAATCCCCCACCTTTTAAACGCAGCTAAGAGACTTATACCTAAGAAGTGGCAGGAGACGGAAAGTCCACATATCTGGAGTTGGATAGACGCAGTGGAGGAAACGTATAGATTAGAAGAACTTAAGGATAGTTACTTGGAGAAGAACAGTGAACATAGGGAGAAATGGGGTAAATGGAAAGAATACAAAAAAACATGGAGTTATGCAGAGCGAGTTAGGGTCTGATCGACATTAGATAAATGCAATGGATATCGCAAAAATCCCTATCCCTTGTCATTTTAAAGCGAGACTTATATACCTTCTTCCCTTTCCGGCTATCTTCTACTCTTATTATACCTATTCTTTTCCTTTTCCCTAGTTATTATTAGCCGAACAGCTGACGCCAAGTCTTTTGTGAAGCCTTCTTCTTCTTTTTTCTACTTCTTTTCTTATACCTTTTACTAGGGACAAACGGGAGATTCCTGGGAGCCATGAGGGGAGGGAGGGTGGGCGTTAATTAATAAAAAAAAAAATAAAAAAAATATGGATAAGTGTAAATATACGTATATGTATGTGTATATATATATATTTGAGTGTCTTTCCTGTTTTGAGACCAATCTAGTCTCGACCAGCCAATACGGGGCGCTGGGGAAAAACAGCTGGGTCGTGATCTGGACGCCCCTATAGGGGGTCGGCATTTATACTGCATGTACACAAATATATACATTTAATGAATACTCAAAAAGAGAAAGATAGCATACAGGATAGATACCACTCATGATGCAAACTCAAACAGAGACGAAAGAAGTATCAAATCATGAGCGTGTCTCTAGAATTTGGTAAAAAGCTGAGGTGGAAAAAAAAAAAAAAAAGCAAAAAAAAAAAAAAGAATGATGTTATTTTACTGAGCTACTTCTGGAAGGGAGATGGAATTACCATTTGGCTCACTGGATTGCCACTTGTATGACAGGAAGGATAAAAGGCGAGTTGAAAAGTATTCATGGGTTAAAAATTATGTAGCTGATGCCTTTTAACAAAAAGGTACTTATCAGCCCACGGAGTCAAGTGCTATCTTCACTGGTGCCAATTTTGGATCCCCAGTGATGCCATCTTGGATGTGGGAGGCAACTGTGACTTTCTGTCTTTCCAGTGTATGCCAAGGCATGGCAGAAATGTGTAACTGGTCCCACAGCCTCCTGACATGTGTGACATGTGTTGTCAGCCAAGTTGACATAATTCCTGCCTTCAGGGCTGGGACAAGGGGGGAGCCAGAAGGACAACTTTCCCCCGGGCACTATGGTATCATGTGAGATGGGATTCAACAAGGAGATTTGTGTTGGGAGGGCGATTTGGGGAGCAGCAGGGCATAAGAATTGTTCTAGAATGGAACATTTAGGGTGGATGTTTGGGTTTGTGGTGTTTTAGGGGGATTTGTGTTGACAGGGATGGGAAAATTGGATTTGCGCTAGGAGAGGGAGTTGGGAAGGGGGGGGGGGGTGCTAGAAGAAGTGATATGGTTGAGGGGGAAGGGGAGTTGTGCTAGGAGGGGATTTTTTTTTGGGGGGGGGTAGGGGGATTTGTGCTACTAGAATTTAGTGTGTAGGAGTTTTGAGGGTGAACTAACCATCACCCCCTTCATCAGAGCTTGGGCTTATTGTCAAAGTTTCTCTATAGGAGCTACTGGAGGGAATCCCCTCTTAGAAGAAGCAACAATGCCATAACAGAGTGCCAAAGGATCATCTCAAGAGTCTATAATCCTTTATTGTTAACGATAATATTCCAAAAAGAACAACCATAGCCAACATGTTTTGGAGGCCAAGTAAATCTCCTTCATCGGGGCTTGGGCTTTATGTCTACGTTTTTTATATGGAATCTCCTGAAGGGCAATATCTTGCAGATGAAGTAACCATGCCATCTCAATGGGCTTGTATTTGATTCTAGTGTCTGCTTGCTTGGAGGGGGGGGGTGTTCTTACACATAATGCTCATACAACTTGGGGGGCACAGTTTGGCATGCCCGCCATGGGCTTTAGATGACCTTGTCCTGGCACTGTCTGCCTGTTCTTGACAGGGAGTGTCAAAGGATCATCTCAAAAGTCCATAAACCATTGTTGCTGCCAATGTACCAACAGGAAGAACAGTGGTGGCCAACATGTTTTGAGGGTGAACTAACCATCACCCCCTTCATCAGAGCTTGGGCTTATTGTCAACGTTTCTCTGATGACCTCTATAGGAGCTACTGGAGGGAATCCCTTCTTAGAAGAAGCAACCATGCCATAACAGAGTGCCAAAGGATCATCTCAAGAGTCTATAATCCTTTTTTGTTAAAGATAATATTCCAAAAAGAAAAACAACCATAGCCAACATGTTTTGGAGGCCAATTAAATCTCCTTCATCGGGGCTTGGGCTTTATGTCTACGTTTTTCATATGGAATCTCCAGAAGGGCAATATCTTGCAGAAGAAGTAACCATGCCATCTCAATGGGCTTGTATTTGATTCTAGTGTCTGCTTGCTTGGAGGGGGGGGGGGTTCTTACACATAATGCTCATTCAACTTGGGGGGCACAGTTTGGCATGCCCGCCATGGGCTTTAGATGACCTTGACCTGGCACTGTCTGCCTGTTCTTGACAGGGAGTGTCAAAGGATCATCGCAAAAGTCCATAAACCATTGTTGCTGGCAATGTACCAACAGGAAGAACAGTGGTGGACAACATGTTTTAAGGGTGAACTAACCATCACCCCCTTCATCAGAGCTTGGGCTTTTTGTCAAAGTTTCTCTGATGACCTCTATAGGAGCTACTGGAGGGAATCCCCTCTTAGAAGAAGCAACCATGCCATAACAGAGTGCCAAAGAATCACCTCAAGAGTCTATAATCCTTTATTGTTAAAGATAATATTCCAAAAAGAAAAACAACCACAGCCAACATGTTTTGGAGGCCAAGTAAATCTCCTTCATCGGGGCTTGGGCTTTATGTCTAAGTTTTTCATATGGAATCTCCTGAAGGGCAATATCTTGTAGAAGAAGTAACCATGCCATCTCAATGGGCTTGTATTTGATTCTAGTGTCTGCTTGCTTGGAGGGGGGTTCTTACACATAATGCTCATACAACTTGGGGGGCACAGTTTGGTATGCCCGCCATGGGCTTTAGATGACCTTGTCCTGGCACTGTCTGCCTGTTCTTGACAGGGAATGTCAAAGGATCATCTCAAAAGTCCATAAACCATTGTTTAGGAAGAACAGTGGTGGCCAACATGTTTTGAGGGTGAACTAACCATCACCCCCTTCATCAGAGCTTGGGCTTATTGTCAAAGTTTCTCTGATGACCTCTACTGGAGGGAATCCCCTCTTAGAAGAAGCAACCATGCCATAACAGAGTGCCAAAGGATCATCTCAAGAGTCTATAATGCTTTATTGTTAAAGATAAAATTCCAAAAAGAAGAACAACCATAGCCAACATGTTTTCGAGGCCAAGTAAATCTCCTTCATCGGGGCTTGATGTCTACGTTTTTCATATGGAAACTCCTGAAGGGCAATATCTTGCAGAAGAAGTAACCATGTCATTGGCTTGCATTTGATTCTGGTGTCTGCTTGACCTTGAACATTGTGCCATTTTACTGCTTGTATTGTGCAACACATTTTGACAAGAGGAAGTAGCCCATTGTTTCTATTCTCAGCAAAGGAATAATCAGCCCAATTGCATGCTCTAAAATCTCTATGAAAGTTAATGATCTCCTCTGACAGTTACATTTCTCATTACCCTTCCCTACAGTAGTCCTAAAGAACTTGAGCCATCAAATCATTTCACAATATTTTTTGTTCTTCATTTAAAATAATAAAAAAAAAACTGGTGGGATTAATTATGGGTAGATCAGCAGATTAGAACCCAGCAGGTCGGATCATGAGAGCAGATTGGTGCGAACTGCAAGCAGAGCAGATGTTTAGTTATTGGCTCATCTCTATTCATATGTAATATTGGGAATAAACACAGAGTTTGATGGCTTGTCCCTAAAGGTGGCTGATTGCAGCTTTTTTGAAAGAGAAATTCCCCTGACTGTGCCACTGGATTTATTGACACAAGCAAAGCTATAGGTGCATATACATAGGTTTAGTCACCTTGTACACATATATGCCATACTTGCTGGAACGCTGCCTATGACCTGCACATAGAGGGTCCAAAAGCCCAATGTGATTTCAGCCTTGATAGGGTCAACAGCACCACAACACTGCTGCTCTCACAACCAGCTGAAAATTTCAAGCACACAAATAATAATCTTTACGCATTTCTCAAGACAGCACTCACTTCCTCAGGAGAGATACATATAGATGTCTGAAATCAGGGGGCCCATTGTGATACCATTTTAAAACCCATGGTTTTAAAACGGTATCACGATGGGCCCCCTCCTTGGCGAATTCCCTATCTCTGAGTAATTTCAGTTCCAGTGTTCACTCTAGAATATGGCTGGATTTCACTGGGACATTTAAATGCGGTAAAATTGGTTGCCCTTGTTGTCCTCGGGTGGTACAAAGGGACCACTTCAGCTCCACTGTGGGTCAGAGGTTTTTTGAAAATGAATCCTTCATTAAATGTAAGACCAGGAATATTGTTTACTTAATAACATGTAAAGCATGTGCGGTCCAATATGTTGGTCGCACAGCTAGAAGATTCCGTGATCATTTGTATGATCACGTCTATGATACTGAGAAGGAACATAACACCAATGTGGCTAGACATTTTAATGGAACTCATTTGGGTGATACCTCTTTGATACAGATTCATGGCATTGAGAAGGTCGCCACCCCTAGGGTGGGGAACGGGTTTAGGCTCCTGTGCAAACGTGAGGGTCAAACAGGTTGGTCTCTTATCAGAGAGCCTGGACCCATTATTACAAATGGGTCAAACAGGCTTAATGAATATGTCCCAGTAGGGTGTCATCAGCAGGGGATGTACAAAGGAACCACCTGATGACCCCTACCGGGACATATTCATGAAGCCTGTTTGACCCATTTGTAATAAAGGGTCCAGGCTCTCTGGTAAGAGACCCACCTATTGTGGTGGTGATGCCATGTTCACTTGGTGAAGGGATTGGATAACCTTATCCACAGTTGAATAATGGGGTTTGCCATTTGACAATTATGGTCCATTTGAGATAATGATTTTTGTAGACTGTTTATTTATTTATAATTGTTTTTTTTTTTATATCAATCACTGTAGCGCAACACACCCTTGTTTTGTTTAAGCCTTATTATAGGTTTACCTATAGGTACAAGATCAAAAGTGGTGTTTACCTCCACTTTAAAGAGAACCCTTTACAACCACTTTTACCTACAGGTAAGCCTAGATTAAGGCTTACCTGTAGGTGCTCAAAATATCTCCTAAACCGTGCAAAAGAGACGGGCGCCAATGTCTACGGCACCTGCGCCATAGACAACGGCTCAGGCGCACTGTAGAAACCTTTAGAAACGGCGATCGTGCAGTTTCTAAAAGGAGATAGTGCCGTTAATGGTGGCTCCCACGGCTCCGGCCAATCACAGCGCCGGAGCCGTGATACCTGGAAGGAAGAGGGTGACAGATGGACGCTTCGTGGAGGCGAGGAAATTCGGGGACATCGCAGGCTTCGGTTTCAGGTAAGTGACACATAATGGGCTACTATGCTGTGCATAGAAGCCCATTATGCTTTACCTTTGCAGGAAAACAAAGAGGAAGTAAAACCCATCAGGGTTTACTTCCTCTTTAACTCATGCTATCCAGACCTAGAAAAAAATAGCAATGTACAAAAGCAGTAATATTAGACACCAAAGGGCGCAATCTATCCCATGCACAGTTCATCTTCAAGACTTTGCTTCTATTACAGCTTTACTTTAGCTATGACACAGTTCAAACTCCTGATTTTCAAACTGACCTTGCAGTATTGTATCTTATTACTGCAATGAAATCCGTATGACCTTGAGTAAAACATTTGTGTATCCGTTACTGGATACATATTTGTACAGAAGCTTGTGAGCAAGGACATCTGCAATCAAATAGCTATATGCACCGTTAAAAAATACACATTAACCTTTTTACTATCTAAAAAGCTCATAAAGCAACACTGTTTCTCAGCCCCACCTCTTGCCCGCAATTTGAACTACTAGTATTGCAAATAGCATGTAATGAGTGTTACTTGTACCGTTGAACGTTAACCCATCAAGACCATGGGCACCACTAAAAAGCCAGTTCAGGGCTTTCTGAGACAATGATATCTCTGGACTCCCCAAAAAGGTAGTGACCGAAGAAGTTCATGGCCCAGAACTCATTATGCGGTCATGAATTAATTGCCAAGACATCATTGAGTATCTAACCAGCATGGCAGAACCTGGTTATTTAACCAACAGAGTCCCATAACCCTTGCGGTGTTTATTTCCACATTTCCTCATATACAGGATCTCCGTTCGAGTGTTAGCCAGCTTTCCAGCTTCTCCCATCAGTTGAGGGTTAATGAGTCTTCTCAGGTTTCTAGCTGCTCCCATCAGCTGCAGGGTAATAAGTGTAGTCACACATATCCTAGCTGTATTGGTCCTGAGCACAGGAGGTGCCCTTATTTAAATCTCACTAGCATGTGTCTCCGTGTTTAAGTTAGCATCTGCTTCCTGCCTCCCGGTTTGTTTCCCCGCTTGACCACTGCCTTTATCTTTGATTCCCTTGTTGTCAACGTTTGCCTTGTCCCCAGATTACTCTTTGGATTGCCGCCTGAACTTGACATCATATTTTTAACTGGACTACACTTCTTTCTACCAGCCCTGAACTGTTTTTGGACTACGCCTGCTCGCTTCCTGCTCTGCCCTTGGACTGTTCCAGGATTCCGCTACAAGCCGCTGTCTTTTGCCTGACTAGCTTGGAGTACACACGATAGGATCGCCAGAGGAGAACGGTCTGAATGGATCCAAGGATTTCATCCCAATACCTAATGGCAGTCAGGGTGCCATTGTGTAGCCTGTAGAGGTCTGTGCATCCCTCCATAGATATGCCCCCCCAGACCATCACTGACCCACCACTAAACCGGTCATGCTAAACGATGTTACAGGCAGCATAAAGTTCTCCGCGGCTTCTCCAGACCCTTTCACGTCTGTCACATATGCTCAGGGTGAACCTGCTCTCATCTGTGAAACGCATTGGGCACCAGTGGCGGACCTGCCAATTCTGGTGTTCAATGAAAAATGGCAATCAAGCTCCACAGTGTCCGGCAGTGAGCACAGAGCACACGAGAGGACGTTGGGCCCTCGGGCCACCCCTATGAAGTCTGTTTCTGATTGTTTGGTCAGGGACATTCACACCAGTGGCCTGCTGGAGGTCATTTTGTAGGGCTCTGGCAGAGCTCATCCTGTTCCTCCTTGCACAAAGGAGCAGATACCGGTCCTGCTGATGGGTTAAGGACTTTCTATGGCTCTGTCCAGCTCTCCTAGATTAACTGCCTGTCTCCTGGAATCTCCTCCATGCTCTTGAGACTGTGCTGGGAAACACTGCAAACCTTCTGGCAATGACACGCATTGATGTGCCATGCTGGAGGAGTTGGACTGCCTGTGCAACCTTTATAGGGTCCAAGTATCGCCTCGTGCTACCAGCAGTGACAATGACCCTAGCCAAATGCAAAACTAGTGAAAAACAGTCAGAAAAGAGGAGTAGGAAAAAAAAATGCCAGACACCTCCACCTGAAAAAACATTCCTGTTTTGGAGTTTGTCTCATTGTTGACCATCTAGTGCACCTGTTGTTAATTTCAATTAACAGCAAAGCAGCTGAAACTGATTAACAACCCCCTCTGTATACACCCCTCCCCCTCCCCCTCTGTATACACCCCTCCCCCATACACCCCTCCCCCTCTGCTACTTAATTGACCAACTGGATCAATTTCCCAGGAGTTCTAATTCAAAAATGTTCCTTTAATTTGAGCAGTGTATAGATAGATAGATAGATAGATAGATAGACACACACACATATATATATATATAAAATATATTCTGTCTATTTAGGAATCATTGTTAGATTTAGCGCCACTCTATTAATATCATTTTAAATCAAAATATTGTCCATGTTTTAAGAAAAAAACTAATCAATTAAAAATTAGAAAATTCAAGGTTGGCCCATTATCTTTACCATTAGAAAGGCTATTTACCATTAGAGAGAACTGAACCTATAAATGGGTGCAGAAAGGGAAAATACATATATTATATATATTGGCCTAGATTCACGTAGGGCGGCGTAAATTGAAGCGGGCGTAGCGTATCATATTTACGCTACGCCGCCGCAACTTAGAGAGGCAGGTGCAGTATTCACAAAGCACTTGCGTCTAAAGTTACGGCGGCGTAGCGTAAATGTGCCGGCGTAAGCGCGCCTAAATCAAATCAGGAAGAGGTGGGCGTGTTTTATGCAAACTAATCATGACCCCACGTAAATGACGTTTCGAATGAACGGCACATGTGCGCGCATGCTCAGTATCACGTCGAATTTTGAAAGTAAATTACGCCCGCTCAATGCTTAGTCGACATGAACGTAACTTACGCACAGCCCCTTTCACGGACGACTTACGCAAACGACGTAAAATACGACGCTGTTCGTACGTTTCCGACGTCCATACCTAACATGACTTACCCCTGCTTTATGAGGGGTAATTTTACGCCGGCGTATGTCTTACGTAAACAACGTATCTTGATACGCCGGGCGCACGTACGTTCGTGAATGGGCGTATCTAGCTAATTAGCATATTAGACGAGGAAATATACGGAAGCGCCACCTAGCGGCCAGCGTAAATATGCACCCTAAGATACGACGGCGTAGGAGACTTACGCCGCTCGTATCTAGGCAACTGTGAGGCGTATCTGATTCTATGAATCAGGCGCCGAGTTGCGACGGCCCGCATTCAGAGTTACGACGGCGTATCTGGAGATACGCGGTCGTAACTCCTTTGTGAATCCGGGCCTCTTTATCTATCTATCTATCTATCTATCTATCTATCTATAGATAAATATCTCTCTTTCTAGATATATAGATATATATGCCTATCTATCTATATAGATATATATAGATATAGATAGACATACATATCTATATATCCATATATGTAGATAGATATCTATCTATAGATATATATCTGTAGATATAGATTAAGGGCCAGATTCACGTAGATCAGCGGATCTATAGATCCGCTCGATCTACGTGATTTAAGATCCGCTCCCGCCAGTTTGAGAGGAAAGTGGCTAATTCACAAACCACTTACCTCCAAACTTGCGGCGGCGGATCCTAAATCCCCCGGCGGAATTCAAATTCCGCGGCTAGGGGGAGTGTACTATTTAAATCAGGCGCGTTCCCGCGCCGATTTAAATGCGCATGCGCCGTCCGCGAAATTTCCAGGCGTGCATTGCTCCTACTGACGTCGCTAGGACGTCAGTGGTTTCGACGCTTACGTAAACGACGTCCGTCCGTATTCGAGAACGACTTACGCAAACGACGTTAAAAAATTCAAATTTGAAGCGGGAACGCCGGCTATACTTAACATTGGCTGCGCCTGATAAAAGAAGGGGTAAGTATACGCCGGGAAAGCCGCTACGGAAACGTTGTAAGAAGACTGCTTCGGGTCCGCGTACGTTCGTGAATTTGCGTATCTCGCTGATTTACATATTATTTATCGTAAATCAGCGGGAACGCCCCCGGCGCCATTTTTAAATGGAAAAAAAGATCCGACAGTGTAACACAGTGTAATACTGTCAGATCTTAGCCCTATCTATGCGCCTGATTCTATGAATCAGGCGCATAGATAGGACCAGTGTAAGTCAGAGATACAATGGTGTATCTGTAGATACACCGTCGTATCTCTTTGTGAATCTGGCCCATATAATATATGTATTTTGCCTTTCTGCACCCATTCATAGGTTCAGTTCTCTCTAATGCCATTTACCATTGGTTCAATATTTAAGGTTTGCCTCATCTCCAATCAGGTATTTGCAGAGCTTCTAAAAAATGTAATAATCCACAATGTTTATCATTAGGGATAGAGAAGCGTTGTCCCAGATTATAAAGTTTTACTTTACATACACTTTACATGACAATTCAACGGATCAAAAGTTTCTTCTGAAAGGAAAGCGGCGTTCACGCTGTGCCAAGATGAACCTATTGTACGACTCAAATTAGAGCTTTACCCTATGACTTTTCATTTTGAATGATGAATTGTTCAGATGCCAGTCCTGGAAGGGAAGAACAGTAGGAAGAGCGGGTCACAGATAAACACAATTATTTTTTTGAAGAGCTATGTAGGAGTTGGTGGCATCTGCCGCTTTCATGCCAGTTCCTCTCCCGGCGAGAACACACGATCCGCAGATTGACTAGGCAGTGATTAAAAGTCTAATGAAGCCGTCAGCTTCCTTCGCACTGCGGATAACGCTCACCTGCAGAACCGTGGAACTTTTTTCTTTTATTTCTTTTTTCTTTTATTCTGAACTGATGTAGAAACTTGTGAGCCTACGCAAGACGCATTTCAGAATCATTTCAACGATACGCTAGATTTTCACTTCTGAGAAAATGTTGTCATTGTTTACAGAGATCCGTTATTGGTATCAAAAATACCAGGGCAGCCATCACAAATTTTGGGGCCCCTTACACAGCTTTAGGCAGGGCCCCCCTGGAGCAGAGAACCAGGGGGGGGGGGGCTGCTGACGAAGAAAATACAAGTGTAAGCTCTTCTCTCCTGATGTGAGATAATAAGCAGAAGGGGGGCCAGGGGCCATCGGACCCCTCTTACAAGTATAATGCAAAAACAATGGGAGGGGACAGGCTGGGCCTGTAAGGGGCCCTGGGGACCATTGGGCCCCTTACAGGTGAAATGCAATAAATAAATAAAAACGGGAGGGGGGGGGGCAGCCAGGCCTGTAAGGGGCCATGGGGATCATTGGGCCCTTAGGTGTAATGCAAAAAAATAAATAAAAAATAACACAAATTAAAAAAATGGGAGGGGGCCAGCTGGGCTTCTAGGGACCATCGGGCCCCTTACAGGTGTAATGCAAATTTTTTTTAAAATAACACAAATAAAAAAATCGGGAGGGGGGCCAGCTCGGCCCCTAGGGACCATCGGGCCCCTTAGAGGTGTAATGCCTGTACCCCCCTGATGGCGGCCCTGGCCTGTACTAAGGCTTTCCTATAAAGTATCTATAAAGAGTGTAACACCGCTCAGATTGTGAATAAAGATTTCCTCATGGGTTCTGGCCCCAGCTCACCACCTTCTGAAGAAGCACGAGTTATCCGTGTGAAACCCGTCTACCAATGTTCCTGTAATGTCCTGTCTATGTCCTTTGGCACCTTAACAATAAAGTAACTATTGTACAGAAGTTCTTCCTTCCATGGTGTGCGACCAATTTTATTTTTCTTCAATTACCAATGAATACAGTATCTCACAAAAGTGAGTACACCCCTCACATTTTTGTAAATATTTTACTCTATCTTTTCATGTGACAAAACTGAAGAAATGACACTTTGCTACAATGTTGTGTAGTGAGTGTACAGCTTGTGTAACAGTGTAAATTTGCTGTCCCCTCAAAATAACTCAACACACGGCCATTAATGTCTAAACCGCTGGCAACAAATGTGAGTACACCCCTAAATGAAAATGTCCAAATTGGGCCCAATTAGCCATTTTCCCTCCCTGGTGTCATATGACTCATTAGTGCTAGAAGGTCTCAGGTGTGAATGGGGAACAGGTGTGTTACATTTGGTGTTATCGCTCTCACTCTCTCATACTGGTCACTGGAAGTTCAACATGGCACCTCATGGCAAAAAACTCTCTGAGGATCTGAAAAAAAGAATTGTTGCTCTACATAAAGATGGCATAGGCCAGTGATGGTGAACCTTGACACCCCAGATGTTTTGGAACTACATTTCCCATGATGCTCATGCACTCTGCCGTGTAGTTGTGCATCATGGGAAATGTAGTTCCAGAGCATCTGGGGTGCCAAGGTTCGCCATCACTGGCCTAAGCTCTAAGAAGATTGCCAAGACCCTGAAACTGAGCTGCAGCACGGTGGCCAAGACCATACAGCTGTTTAGCAGGACAGGTTCCACTCAGAACAGGCCTCGCCATGGTCCATCAAAGAAGTTGGGTGCACGTGCTCAGCATCAAATCCAGAGGTCTTTGGGAAATAGACGTATGAGTGCTGCCAGCATTGCTGCAGAGGTTGAAGGGGTGGGGGGGTCAGCCTGTCAGTGCTCAGACCATACGCCGCACACTGCATCAAATTAGTCTGCATGGCTGTTATCCCAGAAGGAAGCCTCTTCTAAAGATGATGCACAAGAAAGGCCACAAATAGTTTGCTGAAGACAAGCAGACTAAGGACATGGATTACTGGAACCATTTCCTGTGGTCTGATGAGACCAAGATAAACGTATTTGGTGTCAGATGGTGACAAGCGTGTGTGACGGCAACCAGGTGAGGAGTACAAAGACTTGTACTTGTCTACAATCAAGCATGGTGGTGGGAGTGTCATGGTCTGGGGCTGCATGAGTGCTGCCAGCACTGGGGAGCTACAGATCATTGAGGAAACCATGAATGCCAACATGTACTGTGACTTACTGAAGCAGAGCATGATCCCCTGCCTTCAGAGACTGGGTCACAGGTCAGTATTCCAACTTGATAACGACCCCCAAACACCTCCAAGACCACCACTGCCTTGCTAAAGAAGCTGAGGGTAAAGGTGATGGACTGGCCAAGCATGTCTCCAGACCTAAACCCTATTGATCATCTGTGGGACATCCTTAAACGGAACGTGGAGGAGCGCAAGGTCTCTAACATCCACCAGCTCCGTGATGTCATCATGAAGGAGGGGAAGAGGACTCCAGTGACAACCTGTGAAGCTCTGGTGATCTTCATGCCCAAGAGGGTTAAAGTGGATGTAAACCCACCGAACAAAAACAATTATGAAATACTTACAGCCCTCCCAGAGTTACTTCCGGGTATCTGGGGTTTCTGGCACTGTGATTGGCCGGAGCCGCGATGATGTCACTCCCGTGTGCGGCATACCAGCTTAAACAACGGCAAGAACGAGCCATTGCTTCAGATGACATCAGCACATGCTGATACAGGGGATATCTCCTAAACTGTGCAGGTATCCTTGTTATAGGCTTACCTGTAGTGTAAAGTGATCTGCAAGGGTTTACAACCACTTTAAGGCAGTGCTGGAAAATAATGGCGGCCACACAAAATATTGACACTTTGGGACCAATTTGGACATTTTCACTTAGGGGTGTACTCACTTTTGTTGCCAGCGGTTTAGACATTAATGGCTGTGTGTTGAGTTATTTTGAGGGGGGACAGAAAATGTACAATGTTATACAAGCTGTACATATGTTAAAAACAGAGGTATCAGAAAATACCGATTTTTCTTTAAAGCTACAATGGAAAAGGCAAAGGGTGTTTTATCCGCTGGAAATTGGAGTATTTCTTGAATAGAGAGAAAATGTCTTATGCACAGGAAAAACTACAAAGCATTTACTTTGTGATTCATCGTGAGCTTTACTTTCCATTGCTGGATGAGGTGGGTGTAGCACAGCTCTCCGTGGTTCACATAGGAGATTTACATATGTAAAGAAAGTATCAGAAAAAACATGCCTGCTATGTGTATGATAGAGCTGGACCAATAGAAGCGAAAAGTGATTCTTACTTTAACCACTTGCTGACCACCTACCTCATATTTACTGCGGCAGGTCGGCTCTAGTGCGTGAAATCACGTACCTGTACGTCATTTCCTGCAATAGACACTTGGGGGCACGCTCGCACCACCGGAGGTGCGATCGCGTGCTGATTGGACACATTGGACGCCCAATGTCCGTCGGCCACCCGCGATCATTCCTGGGAGAGGCAGAATGGAGATCTGCCTTTGTAAACGAGGCAGATCCCGTTCTGACAGGGGAGAAGATGGAGATCTTGTATTCCTGCTAAGCAGGAACACTGATCTCTGTCTACACTCAGACAGAGCAACCCCCACACAGTAAGAAAGCATCCCCTAGGGACACACTTAAAGCAGAGGTTCACCCAAAAAACAAGTATATAACATTACATTCAGTATACCTCAAACATGTACAGTATGCCATTTTTTTGGGGGGGTGTACATACGGTATTATCAGTATTTTCCTCCCAGCTTCCGGGTACTCGCTCCCGCGGGAGTGGGCGTTCCTGTGCAGTGCCGCAATATCATCTGGGACTTCGCCCATGATTGACGTGCCTGAGAAAAACTCCCCCCGGCTGATAAGGCGCGTCACGACTTTCCGAAAGTAGCCAAAACGCGAGTCGGCTCTATACGGCGCCTGTGCACCGACTAGGAGCCGTACAGAGCCGACTCGCGTGAAACTGAACGTTTAACAAGGGAGTCTATGGAAGGGGTGCCCGGCTTTGAAAAAATCGGTGCTCCCCAGCCGGAGGTCCCCCGGACAACAAACTTTGCACACTTGTAGAGGAAGAGTGGGGCTATATGTGTGACAAGGGTCCCCAAAGTCCGGGAGATCAGGCGCAAAAAGGTGACTCAAGTATAAGCCGAGGGGGGCATTTTCAGTACAAAAAAATGTGCTGAAAAACTTGGCTTATACTCGAGTATATACGGTATGTGAAACCGATGACTAATATTGTATCATGGGTCTATTTTTATAAAACATTGTATGGCATATTCGTTTGTTTTTATATTTGACCACAATAAAGATAGTATATATGTTATAATAGTTGCTCCTCAAAAACCCCATCTTTGCAATACGATACATAGAAATTTACAATATTTTTTTTAAAATAATTCTCCTTTAAGGGGGCGTGGCAAGGGGGTGTGTCCTATGCCTACATACTTTTGCTAATAGGTGTCCCTCATTCCCATGTCAGAAAGTTGGGAGGTGTGGAACTGACATTCTCTCCAGGAATTCCGGGAGTGGAGAGTTCAGGTACTCCATCAGATGAATTCAAAATGCAAAGGGTTGAAGACAAGGGCAAAATGTGGGAGTGACCTGGACTAGTTACTGGCTGGTATACTTACATGTATACAGTGGCTAGAGATGGCTAGTAGCAAGCAGAGGTAGAATCTGGGTCAGGGAATGTGGCAATTAGTAGTGTATCCAAGTCAAGGGTCAAGGAAGGCAGAGATCAATAGACTAATCTGTATTCAGGCAAGGGGACAGGTGGAAATCAGTAGATTCATTTGTGTGTAGTCAAGGGTCAGACAAGGGGTCAAGCAACTGTAGTAATGCACAGCACCACACATGTATAGATCCAAGAAACTGAACTCCATCACAAGCCCAGGGCCAGTGGTCTCGGGATGATCACATAGGGCACCACAGCCCAGCAGGCCAATTACTGCTAAGGATGAGGAGCAGGCAGCACCAAACTGTTTCCTAGTAATGAGGACACCCTGTCCAATTCCATGTAATGCCATCAGTGGCATAGCGTGGGGGGTGCCAGGGGGACCACCGCCCCGGGCGCAAAATTTAGAGGGGCGCTGTCACAAGTGTGGAGAGGAGGGAGCACCAACAACAGATGGAACATAGGAACATATGCATAATGTCACCACTCCAGGCTTTACCAGTCATTATGAGTGAGTGAGTGAGTAACTTGTATAGCGCAACAAATGCGAACTTAATCGCCTCAAGGCGATAGGCATCCAGCGTCGTACCGGTCTTTCAGAAGAGGTGGGTCTTTCGTTTTTTCCTAAAGGCCCGATGGTTTTCCTCCAAGCGGATGGTAGTGGGTAGAGCATTCCAGAGCCGTGGTCCTTGGACCGAAAATCTACGTTCTCCCTTCGATTTGTAGCGGGATTTAGGAACTTGGAGAAGGTTTTGGTTGGTTGACCGGAGCACGCGCTTGGTGACGTAGGGTTTTATTTTCTCGCTTAAGTATTGTATACATTTGTGGGTGAGGCAGAGTGTCTTGAATGTCATCCTCGCCCCAGGCACTGACAACCCACGCTACGCCACTGAATGCCATCCATTCAAAGCCTCCCCAAAAAGGACTGGTGCCTTTCGGGGTGGCCTCAGGTACCTTTGCACAGAAGTGATATTGTATCACCTTGATGTTTGTAGCTTTCAGTTTGGAGAGCCCTCATTTAGACCCTATCCCCCGGATCCGTTTAAAAGAAAAAAATATGGAGGCTTGACTTAAATGAAATGTACCTTTAAATTATCCCGTACCTAAAGTTTTCCGGTCGAAAAAATTTCATTTTCGAATAATAAACAACCAAATTAACAAAAAAAACATCATAATAACAGAAAACTAATTTTCGTAAAATATTTATCCCCTAAGAAATAAACAACATCTGAGTGCTAAAAATACCACCGCCATATTATTAGAGATAAAAATAGCAACAGCTGCTGAGTCAAACGTCACTTGTGTATTTTTAATGGCAGTGTTATAACATTAAATATTCTGATATGTACTGCAAACTGGAAAGCTAATAAACAGCAAACATGAAAGAGAATAAACTAAACTGATATACGTAAAGGGGTTGTAAAGGTACAATTTTTTTTCCCTAAATATCTTCCTTTACCTTAGTGCAGTCCTCCTTCACTTACCTCATCCTTCCATTTTGCTTTTAAATGTCCTTATTTCTTCTGAGAAATCCTCACTTCCTGTTCTTCTGTCTGTAACTCCACACAGTAATGCAAGGCTTTCTCCCTGGTGTGGAGTGTCGTGCTCGCCCCCTCTCTTGGACTTCAGGAGAGTCAGGATGTTCACTAACACACAGCTCCTTTCTCTATCTGCAACGTAGAGAGCGTCCTGACTCTCTCCTTCCACCCCCTCTATCACCAATAAATAGATTGATGCATTGCATGCATCTATCGATGGCCGCCACTCCCACCCCCTATTCAGACGCCCATCCTCTTTTCAGGCACAGGGTTCCTGAATTACAGTGGTGGTTGGTGTTTTTGAAGCACCTGATTAGAGCCATAGGGCCAGATTCAGAAACAAGATACGACGACGTATCTCTGAGTTGCGGGGTCGTATCTATGCGCCTGATTCAGAGAATCAGTTACGCATAGATATCCCTAAGATCCGACTGGTGTAAGTGTCTTACACTGTCGTATCTTAGGCTGCATAATCACGATGGCCGCTAGGTGGCGCTTCTGTATAGTTACGCGAGAAATATGCTAATTAGGTATTTACGCCGATTCAGAAACATACGTCCCGCAGGCGCATTTTTTTACGTCGTTTACATTAGGCTTTTTTTGGCGTATAGTTACCCCTGCTATATGAGGCGTAGCTAATGTTAAGTATGGCCGTCGTTCCAGCGCCGAGTTTTGAAATTTTACGTTGTTTGCGTAAGTCGTACGCGAGTAGGGCTTTACGTCATTTACGTTCACGTCAAATGCAATACGTCCTTGCGGCGTACTTTAGAGCAATGCACACTGGGATATTTTACGGACGGCGCATGCGCCGTTCAAAAAATAGGTTAAAAACTCGGGGTTAAGTAAAATTTAAATAAAACACGCCCCCAACATCCCCATTTGAATTAGGCGGGCTTACGCCGCCACACATAACGTTACGCCGCCGTAACTAAGGGCGCAAGTTCTTTCTGAATACAGAACTTGCGCCCAAAGTTACATCGGCGTAACGTATCGGAGATACGTTACGCCCACAGAAATATGCGTGCATCTTTCTGAATCCGGCCCATAGTCTCTAATAGGTGTCAAAAAAGGTAAACAGTGAGTGCCATGCTTGCTTGGCGCTCGCAGTTCACCCACAGCTGTGTTAGAAAAGCGAATGACTATTTTCTTTCCTAACACTGAACCGCCTCCCAGCCAATCAGGTGCTCGGGTCTGTTACCCGTCACCTGGTTGGCTGAAAGGACAGGAGCTGTGATTGGATGCCTATCAGGCGTCCAATCATAGGAGAGGATGGGAGGAGAGCAGGGGAGATGAGATCGAGGACATGGAGGAGCATGGAGAACACCGCTCACGACCACTGCTGTCACCCGCTGCCCCACAGAGACAGGGTAAGTGACGGGCAGACGGGGGTCAGGCGGGGGGGCACAGTGGGAGCATTTAATGGGCACAGTGTTACCATTTGATGGCACAGTGGTGGCATTTGATGGGCACAGTGGGAGTATTTTATGGGCACAGTGGCTGTGTTTGATTGGCACAGCGTCTGCGTTTGATGGTACACTGGCGGCGTTTCATGGGCACTGTGCCTGTGTTTGATGGCACAGTGGCTGCATTTGGTGGCACAGTGGCTGCGTTTGATGGGCACAGTGGCTGCATTTGATGGTACAGTAGCTCCGTTTGATGGGCACAGTGGCTGCATTTGATGGGCACAGTGGCTGCATTTAATGGCACTGTGGCTGCATTTGATGGCACTGTGGCTGCACTGCATTTGATGGCACTGTGGCTGCATTTGATGGCACAGTGGCTGCATTTGATAGGCACAGTGGCTGCATTTGATGGCACTGTGGCTGCATTTGATGGCACTGTGGCTGTGATTGATGGGAACAGTAGCTGTGTTTGATGGGCACAGTGGCTGCGTTTGATGGGCACAGTAGCTGGATTTGATGGCACAGTGGCTGCGTTTGATGGGCACAGTGGCTGTGATTGATGGGCACAGTAGCTGCGTTTGATGGGCACAGTGGCTGCGTTTGATGGGCACAGTGGCTGCATTTGATGGCACAGTGGCTGCGTTTGATTTTTTTCTCAGAATTTTTCAGTTTGTTTGCACCCACCCAAAAATTTGGAGCACTAGCCACCACTGCGCTCTCCCATTTTCCCCAAAGGTCTGTGCCCAAAAAAAAGAGAGTCTACCCCCCAAGACAGAAGAATTGTCAGAATTATCAGATTGAAACCTTTTTTTGTTGGGGGAGTCCAACAAATACCCGTGCTAGGTAACAACTGCAGTGACTGGTTCCCTTTAAGAAACAAGCAACGCTCTACAAAGGGTTTGCTTGAAGTGCCAGAGAATTGCCGTGAATTCTTTTGACAATCGCTAAAAAGAATCCAGCTGAGCTAGCAAACGCATGGCAACAGAAAAGAAAAGCGGAGAAAATATTTGCACAAGGGCTGCACTGAGCACAATAAAACACAAAGGACAAAGCGGGATGCAAATCGTTTGCTTTCTCTGGCATATGAGAGAAATATGAATGCATAGAAAATACAGGTGAAAAGAAATAGGTTAAACTTAACGATGACTATATTTTTCTTCTCCTGGTCATAGTCTATCGAGAATGATTGAAAATAATAAAAAGACTACGATGGAAACCGTCCAAATAATTACCCAACTGTGACCAGACCACTAAAAGACTGGCACACCCAACATGCAGGGTATTGGTTATAAGTTATTTACAGGGATATAAAAAAAAGATAAAAGATGGATGGTGCGGCCATCTAGCGCACGGCGAAGAGAGGGTAATAATATTTTGGAAATATTCAAGGGGCCAGATTCTTGTACAGCGGCGTATTTATAGGCGGGCGTAACGTATCCGATTTACGTTACGCCCCCGCAACTTAGACGGGCAAGTGCAGTATTCTCAAAGCACTTGCTCCGTAAGTTGCGGCGGCGTAGCGTTAATCGACCGGCGTAAGCCCGCCTAATTCAAATGTGGAACAGGGGGGCGTTTTTTTTTATGTAAAATAACCATGACCCGACGTGATTGACGTGATGCGCCGTCCGTGGACATATCCCAGTGTGCATTGCTCCAAATACGCCGCCAGGACATATTGGTTTTGACGTGAACGTAAATTACGCCCAGCCCCATTCACAAACGACTTACGCAAACGACGTAAAATATTCAAAATTCATTGCGGGAACGACGTCCATACTTAACATTGGTACGCCGCATGTACGCCACCATATAGCAGGGGTAACTTTACGCCGGGAAAAGCCTAACGTAAACGGCGTATCTGTATCTGCTACTGACCCTCTGGCTTGCTCACCTGCTGGTGGGGTGATCCTGGAGACCGCAACCTAGGGTTGCCACCTTTTCTTCAAGTCAAACCCGAACACTTTAGCGTTGCACAGCATTTTCTTTCATAGTATGCATAGATGTTGCTATTAAAGTGGTTGTAAACCATTTACAACCACTTTTACCTACAGGTAAGCCTAGATTAAGGCTTACCTGTAGGTGCAACAAATATCTCCTAAACCTCCACGGTTTAGGAGATATTTGCAAACGACACGGGCGCTGATGTCTATGGCGCATGCACAGTAGACAACGGCGCAGGCGCACATTAGAAACGGTGATCGTGCTGTTCTAAAGGAGATTATGCCGTGACTGGCGGGAGTGACGTCATCGCGGCTCTGGCCAATCACAGCGCCAGAGCCGCGATACCCGGAAAGGAAGAGGGTGAAAGATGAACGCCTCGTAGAGGAAAGGAAATCGGGGACATTGCAGGCTTCGGTTTCAAGTAAGTGGCCCATTATGCTTTACCTTTGCAGGAAAACAAAGAGGAAGTAAAACCCATCAGGGTTTACTTCCTCTTTACATAACATTTCTAATCATATGAAGTTAATCACAAGAGTTCCCCCTTTACATCAGAGTCCACAGAGTTTCCCTTTTACATCTGAATCCGCAGAGTTCCCTTTCACTGTAAGGGGGGACTCTGCAGACTCTGATGTAAGGGAGAACTCTGGGGACTCTAACATAAGAATGCTCTGATGTATGGAGAGGACTCTGATGTAAGGGGGAACATTGTGGCCTCTGGTGTAAAGGGGAGCTCTGATGTAATAAATGCTCTGAGAACCCTGATTTACCCTAGCTTGCTCACTTAGAGGCAGGAGAGAGAAAGGGGGTGACTTAGTCCGGTCTGAGTAATGTGTCCGGGTCTCAGACAGTCTGAAACCTGGACGCAAGATTCCAAACCCGAACTTTCCGGGTGAATCCCGAACAGGTGGCAACCCTACCACAACCTTGTACTAACATGCAGAAAAACTCATCTGGAGCTCTAGTGAACACCAAATAGTGCTTAGACTCTGCACCTCCAGGTAGCCTGTGTCATCTTCCAGGCTGACCTGCTGCTGCATCTATCCAGCTGGTCTGTGGGAGCCTTCTTACTGCTAAAGCTACTGGTCTCCGAGCCTGACCATGACAAGGAGGGGGATATTATAGTGGGTCACTTTACCACCATTGCCATGTCCGGTCCAAGACAGTATAGATTTAAGAAGATGATAATGGGTCAAGAAATCCCTGTGAATTTCTGAGGATAATCCAAGTGGCCCAGATCTGACAAGTTCTATATGAGTGCTGAGCTAGGAGTTCTATGGGGAGATGGATTCTAATTCTGTGACCTACTATGAAATGATGGGTGTTTGATGTGAGTGCCACTGGTGTGTGCAGCAGTGAGGAAATGTCAGAGGATACCCCATTTTGCATTTTTAATTGAAAGTGGTAATGAAACAATAATAGGAAGTTTGGAGACAGTGGGACCCATAGGCTTGATCCAGGGTTCCTGGATTGTGCCCCTGAATTTCTTGATGGTTGGGCATGCCCACCAAATTATAGGAGAAATAAAAATACATTTTTATTTGATTTTGAATTTGATTTCCAGGCCTGTGTATAAGGTTATGGAATCAGTCTTCTTACACTAAGGCTAGAGCCAAAACATGTGTTAAAAACCCACAACTCACTATACAGGGCCCACCCACTGAGAAACCTCAAGCAACACTATTTCGGTGCTCCCACTGGGCTCCCACCAACTTTATTTTCCTAATCTACCATAGTGCCCCAACATTGGAAGGGCAGACTGGACATTAACCCCAACAACTCCCAAGCCTTCCCTGACCCATGGCTAGAGGGGCATCCAGCGGTCCAGATGAAAATTACAACGGGCCACTCACATGCCCTACCCATAGTGCCCTGACCCATAAAAAATAAAAATAGATTTTCTGGTAAAACAATTCTGACCTCATAGGTCTCGGTGTATTGTAGTCTTGGCTGTATGGGCAGGGAATCCATATTGAACAGGTCCACCATGCAGTCTTGACCCTGCATATATTTTTGGTGCCACTCTTTCTGCCCAAACATCCTCTTCAAACTACTGCCAATTCGGATCTATTGACCGTCCAATCCGACTCCTTGTGGGACTTTGGTCTCGGCCACTCCAGACGTGGTGACCCCTACAGGACAGACTGCAATAACACAACATTTTCCAAGTCTGGTATATGAATGCACTCTCACCAAACATTCCCTGAAGAAGATTGTTTAGCAGTTGAAATGCGTTGGAAATTGGTGGGGGAATTATCATGTATTCAGCGTGCATTCATATGTCTTTCTCATCCCTGTGTATAGGAAGACAATCTATACTATTGTGCTTCTATAGAAACCAGAAGATTTTAATATGTATATTTTACTAATTTGTATAGTAAACATTTAATTTTAAATTTTATAATATTTTTGGTATACTATCTTTTTTTGGCTGCAACAAAGTACCGTGGAAGATGCTTTTTTTTTTTTTTTTTTGCTGTGCATCTGGGAGATATTATTTTGCCCTATCGGTACAAAGTAGACGTGTGCACAACAAACATTTTTGTATTTTTTTGTTCCGTTTCGTCTGCACAACAAAAAAATTTGTATTTTTTTGGTTCCGTAGATTCGTAAAGATTCGTAATTTCGTAAGACGCAAGTTTTCCTATTCGGACCCGTTCGTATTTTCGTAACAGTTTTATTTTCGTTTATACGGAATGATTCGTAATTCTGTCTAATTTATTTTCGTTGATTCGAAATTCGTAATTTTGTTAGATAATAATTTTAATTTAATGGATTCGTAATTTTGTACTTTCGTAAATACATCACAACACGCAGCTAATCCATATTAAGATATACTTTCTCTTAAGCCCTGTACACACGGTCGGACTTCTTGCCAACAAACGTCAAAATGAGCGTTTTCCAAAAAATCCGACCGTTTGTACACTCAATCGGACAAACTTTTTCGGTTTCAAAAGTCCGGCCAACTCCCTTCAGACAAAAATCCACGGAAAAGTTTGTTTGAAGTCCGATCGTTTGTACGAGGCTTTACACTGTACAATGTGACTCAGCACAAAAGAGATAAGCTGATTGGCTAAGATATTAAGTAATCACCCACTAACTACACTGCCCAGTGCCCATTCGAAAGAACGATACAAGGACACAAATTTACGAACAGACAAAGAAACGGATTTACAAAACACACAAATGAAAATACGAACATACGAATGAAAATACGAACAGAAAAAAGATTTAAAATACGGAATGCAAATCGTTCGTTATAGATGTCATTTTCGTTCTTTTGCTTTTTCGGTGTTTCGTATTTTAGTAAGATTGTCCAATCATACGTTCGTATTTCCGCGTGTTCGTTATTTTGCTTATTTGTAATTCCGTAATTTTCGTATTTTGGTTCTTTCAGCTTTTCGGATGTTCGAATTGATGCGAATCTACCAAAACTAACAAATTCGTACAAAAATCCATTTGTTACGAACGGGAACGCACATGTCTAGTACAAAGTGTAACCGGGTTGTTTGTATCCCATTTACATATGCATGTGTACTTTCCCATATGTATACTTTCTTTCTAAGTCCTGTTTATAGCAACGGAAGAAAGAAAATATGTACATAGCCATTATGTATTCCCTTTAAGAGGCCCATTGAAGAAAGCCTTTGATCTTTCCTGCTAGTACTGCATGAGCAAAATACACCGGACCAGAAGGAAACAAGATCAATAATAATGATGATGTATGCAAATAACATGCAAATTGTACTCAGGTGGCTACTTTCATCTATACCATCCAAAGGTATACAGTGTTCTATTTACGGTTCTTTGTATCTTTTTTTTATTTACAAAAAAAAAAAATCCATTTTAGGAAAAAATGACCATGGCGAAGAAGACCAGCGATAGGGTCCTCTGGTTCTAGGAGTTTAGAGAGGTCCCGATGAACATCACTAAGGCCCCTTTTACACTTGTACGACCTGTCCTACGATTTATGATGGCAAAGTAGCATGACAAGTCGTTTCCCATGATTTCCAATGACAAACATTTGTATTAGTACACCTTTTGGCTAAGATCAAGTGTAGTATCTGTTCTTATCAGTTGCCAATAGGTGGTGCTAAGCTGACTGTCCCCGGTACCCTGTGGCAGGGGGAAAGGGATGGCAGTCGGCGGACGCTAAGCCTGTTGGTGTGGAGGTGGAAGCCTTCTGATGTGGACAGAGAGGCATGAGGTCGAAGCCAAGAGGCTGGGTCCCTGGCCGTTGGCCTGGATTTGGTGGTATCTGCCCCAGTCAGTTGTTCTGGAGGGAACCCTTGCTTCTCCTTTAACCGGGAAGGAGCGGGTAGTACTTCCAGAATGTGATTAGGTGGGAGAGATAGGGGTTGTGGGTAGAGCCTGCTTAGGTGGGTTCTCCCCAGCCTCTTCTCCCACCTTCCTGGCTGGGAAGGGTGCTGCCGGTCCGGACCGGGGGCTAGGGACCATTGAAAAGCACGTGGAGATTGTGCCCCTGGAGTGGCAGTCCAGGGGTGCCATACATTGCACGAGTGTTTGAGGGGCACTCATCGTGTGGCATCTTCAGGTCACTGATCTCCACAACACACTTTTCACACCTGCCGCTTGGGCCGGGCCTTTTGGCTAGGACCAGTGGAATTTTTATCCTGGCCGGAGGGCCGGCCAATGTATTTCACATTGGTCACTTTCCTCACTCTCCCATCTTCCTTTTCCCCACTTTCTTTTATTATTTTCCCCTGTTTGTCTTGTTTTGTCACTTTTTCTGTTTGGTGCTTGCACTTTTAGTGTGGCGAGTAGGGTGCTGGTCCTCGGGCCGGTCTCTGAAAGTCTTGGGAGTTGGTGGACTCGGCCTTCTGGTTAGGTTCACCGGCTCTCATGGGGTCTCCCTTCGGGGGAGCCTCACCGAGGAGGGTTCTGTTTCGGCAGTCCCTCCGAGGATGTTGGGTCCTTGTGGCTTCGGCTGCTTGGACCGAGATGGGTCCATATGGCTTCGGCTGTATGGACCACAGTAACTCTTTTCCCTGTCAGGAGCCTAACGCCATGGGGGATCAGAGACAGGTCCTTTTCGGAGGACCACTGACGTTTGCATCCGTCGCAGTTTTTTGTGATGTCACTCTTTAGGTGTGTGCACATTTTTCCCTGCACCGGGTGGAGTTTTTGGGTTGTGTTTTGCACGCCACAGGCTTTTCAACAGAAAAAAAAAAACATTTGTATTAGTACAAC
Organism: Rana temporaria; assembly: GCF_905171775.1. Taxonomy (NCBI): domain Eukaryota; kingdom Metazoa; phylum Chordata; class Amphibia; order Anura; family Ranidae; genus Rana; species Rana temporaria. Next base: position 12,103,755 of record NC_053501.1, read on the forward strand.
TTCAAGTCGTTCCGACTTCAAAGTAGTCCCTGCACTACTTTGGTTCAATTTTGATGCCACTTACACAGGCATTCCCTGAAATCGCGGCCGCAAATCACGGCAGAATCGCGCCAAATTCATATTTGCAAAATCACTGTAAAATCGTGCGACTTTGAAGTCGCAGTAGTTTGAAAGGGGCCGAAGTTGGAAGAAGACCCCGGGTGCTGCCTAATAAATGACTTTAAAAACCTGTCTAGTGTGGGTTTTTTCTCTTGACACTGTTTTCCTTCAGGTAAATGGGTAGGGGTACAATATACCCCATACTCATTCACATAGGGTGGGGGGACCGGGATCTGGGGGCCCCCTTATTAAAGGGGGCTCCCAGATTCTCATAAGCCCCCGGCACGCAGACCCCGGCCAGGGTTGTCAGGAAGGGGCCCTTGTCCTCATTAACATGGGGGCAAGGTGCCTTGGGGTGGGGGGTGCAAGGTCCCCCTGCCCCAAAGCACCCAGCCCCCATGTTGAGGGCATGCGGCCTGGTACGGCTTAGGAGGGGGGTGCTCGCTCATCCCCCACCCCCTTTCCTGACCGGCCGGGCTGATAAGGGTCTGGTATGGATTTTGGACCCCACACGTTTTTTTTTGGCATGGGGGTTCCCCTTAAAATCCTTATCAGACCGATGGGCCCGGTATGCTTGGTCATAACCAAGCAATGTTAATTTGTGAAATGCATCAACTCTTGCTGTGGTTCGCCTGTATCTGTGTTTGTCATGAACTATTTATTTCTTCAATAAAATAATCTGTTTATCCTCTATGTTGTGGAGTTCGCTCAATACGTTTTGTTTGGATACTTGACCAGATCGCGGGCTGGGCCTGCACCTGGTTCATCAGAGGGAGGATTAGTCCCACCTGGAGTGGTGTAACCTTGCTCTCTCTTCAGACTTTCTACGCCTGGCAAGGTAACCTCGGCATGTTGAGGGCATAAACAAGTGCAATTCGCAATTTTTGATCATTCAGAGATTCGGATGTACTGTATCTGAATCTCCAAATTAAATAGTAACACATTTTGTTGAAATTTGTTGAAACTTTTTTTGTTTTCTAACGAATTCCACATTTTCGAAAGGGTTCGAACTCAGATCGGTTGAAAAATTAGAGGCATGCTATGTCGATGACATCACAAGGGGGCTAGTTGCCCACCCACGTCATCTGATTACCCCGCAAACTTGTCCCTTGTCAGGAGGAGAAGCTGGCAGTCGGCGGGGAGCCTTCGATGAGACCAGAAAGTTATTTTTCCTTTTTTTTAAAGTCCGGCGCTGCAGCGGGTGACGTGCTTGACGATGGATCTACACCAAGGGACATTGTTTAATTCTATCAACGATTTATACTTTAATTCTGGAGAGTAGGTGCACAAATTGGGGCAGGCTGGTAGGGGCCCCCCAGTGCATTATTTTCCCCAGGGGTCCATGATACTATTAGGACGGCCCTGCCTAAAACATTTACCTCCCGATCCTTCACAGCCAACCGTTTACCGCTAAATTACAGGTGCGACTTCATACTGCGGGAAAAGGGTCCACGCTGTGCATCCTTCACATTTCATTGTCTCCTGAATTGTAACTATGCTGGTGGCGATCAACCTTGAATGTTTGAACATTCCGACAGACAATACAGGAAAGGATGTTTCCATAGCAACCGCAGGTAAGGGTTTACTCTGATCAAAGCACCTGCATCCCGTCTCCGGGTTGTTTGAATCAGCGAGAAGCAAAACGCATGCATCATTTCCAATAATATAGATGCTTGACACTCAAAATCCCCCCTTTTTTTTTGTCTGATGTCTAGAAGAACAAAAAAGGGGGGAGAGGGGTAATAAAGCCTCATTAGTATTTAGGATGGGGCATCAGGGGGGCACGACTTCCTGTCCTTCAGCAGCTGCACTAGTCACGTTGCCAATTAGCACACGCTACAATTTGCATGCAGTGCGCCTGTCATTTGGTATCTTTCCTCAGCTCCTATGTTCATGCGCTACAAAGCGAGAGAGAAAGAAAGAAAGAAGAAAATAATAAATAAATAAAAAAAGTCATGTATGCAAAAAAACAAAAACAACAAAAAAAAAAACAATACAGTGACTGTAAATCTCAGGATGACATGGAGCCGGGCTGGCAGACTACTTTCTGATTAAAACTGCATGAAGCAAACAGATGTTAGCTTGCAGCACAGACGTGGGCCGCCTGCAAAGCAGGGGCAGAGCCCTTTGTTGCCAAGCAGAAATATAATACTGTATCTTTTATAAACTACAATGTTGTTCGTGAACTGCTGGAATGGTATACATCGTATAGATGGGATCTATAGAAAAGAGTCGTGTTAAAGGGCAGTTTAAAAAAAAAAAAGATACACACCGAGCATAAACACAGATTTGTAAAGCAATTGTTGTGATTCTTTTCCATTCCTGCTGTGCTAAATGCACTGATTTTTTTCTCAGAGAAAAGGTGAAAGAACTCCTCCCTTCTAAGTCAATTTTTGTCTCCACCTCTTACCCACCTCCGAGCACCGACCCTTGGTTCTATCCCTACCCACCTCTGAGCACCGAACCTTGGTTCTATCCCTACCCACCTCTGAGCATGACCCTTGGTTCTATCCCTACCCACCTCTGAGCACCGACCCTTGGTTCTATCCCTACCCACCTCCGAGCACCGACCCTTGGTTCTATCCCTACCCACCTCCGAGCACCGACCCTTGGTTCTATCCCTACCCACCTCCGAGCACCGACCCTTGGTTCTATCCCTACCCACCTCCGAGCACCGACCCTTGGTTCTATCCCTACCCACCTCCGAGCACCGACCCTTGGTTCTATCCCTACCCACCTCCGAGCACCGACCCTTGGTTCTATCCCTACCCACCTCTGAGCACCGACCCTTGGTTCCATCCCTACCCACCTCTGAGCACCGACCCTTGGTTCTATCCCTACCCACCTCGGAGCACCGACCCTTGGTTCTATCCCTACCCACCTCTGAGCACCGACCCTTGGTTCTATCCCTACCCACCTCCGAGCACCGACCCTTGGTTCTATCCCTACCCACCTCCGAGCACCGACCCTTGGTTCTATCCCTACCCACCTCCGAGCACCGACCCTTGGTTCTATCCCTACCCACCTCCGAGCACCGACCCTTGGTTCTATCCCTACCCACCTCCGAGCACCGACCCTTGGTTCTATCCCTACCCACCTCCGAGCACCGACCCTTGGTTCTATCCCTACCCACCTCTGAGCACCGACCCTTGGTTCCATACCTACCCACCTCTGAGCACCGACCCTTGGTTCTATCCCTACCCACCTCGGAGCACCGACCCTTGGTTCTATCCCTACCCACCTCTGAGCACCGACCCTTGGTTCTATCCCTACCCACCTCCGAGCATTGACCCTTGGTTCTATCCCTACCCACCTATGAGCACCGACCCTTGGTTCTATCCCTACCCACCTCCGAGCACCGACCCTTGGTTCTATCCCTACCCACCTCCGAGCACTGACCCTTGGTTCTATCCCTACCCACCTCCGAGCACCGACCCTTGGTTCTATCCCTACCCACCTCCGAGCACCGACACTTGGTTCTATCCCTACCCACCTCCGAGCACTGACCCTTGGTTCTATCCCTACCCACCTCCGAGCACTGACCCTTGGTTCTATCCCTACCCACCTCCGAGCACTGACCCTTGGTTCTATCCCTACCCACCTCCGAGCACCGACCCTTGGTTCTATCCCTACCCACCTCCGAGCACCGACCCTTGGTTCTATCCCTACCCACCTTCGAGCACCGACCCTTGGTTCTATCCCTACCCACCTCCGAGCACCGACACTTGGTTCTATCCCTACCCACCTCTGAGCACTGACCCTTGGTTCTATCCCTACCCACCTCCGAGCACTGACCCTTGGTTCTATCCCTACCCACCTCTGAGCACCGACCCTTGGTTCTATCCCTACCCACCTCCGAGCACCGGCCCTTGGTTCTATCCCTACCCACATCCGAGCACTGACCCTTGGTTCTATCCCTACTCACCTCCGAGCACCGACCCTTGGTTCTATCCCTACCCACCTCCGAGCACTGACCCTTGGTTCTATCCCTACCCACCTCCGAGCACTGACCCTCGGTTCTATCCCTACCCACCTCCGAGCACGACCCTTGGTTCTATCCCTACCCACCTCTGAGCACCGACCCTTGGTTCCATCCCTACCCACCTCCGAGCACTGACCCTTGGTTCTATCCCTACCCACCTCCGAGCATCGACCCTTGGTTCTATCCCTACCCACCTCCGAGCACGAACCTTGGTTCTATCCCTACTCACCTCCGAGCACTGACCCTTGGTTCTATCCCTACCCACCTCCGAGCACCGACCCTTGGTTCTATCCCTACCCACCTCCGAGCACCGGCCCTTGGTTCTATCCCTACCCACCTCTGAGCACCGACCCTTGGTTCCATCCCTACCCACCTCTGAGCACCGACCCTTGGTTTTATCCCTACCCATCTCCGAGCACCGACCCTTGGTTCTATCCCTACCCACCTCTGAGCACCGACCCTTGGTTCTATCCCTACCCACCTCCAAGCACCGACCCTTGGTTCTATCTTTACCCACCTCCGAGCACTGAACCTTGGTTCTATCCCTACCCACCTCCGAGCACTGACCCTTGGTTCTATCCCTACCCACCTCCAAGCACCGACCCTTGGTTCTATCCCTACCCACCTCCGAGCACCGACCCTTGGTTCTATCCCTACCCACCTCCGAGCACCGACCCTTGGTTCTATCCCTACCCACCTCCGAGCACCGACCACTGACACTGACTTACTGTACCTGACATATACTGGCCTACATACACTGACCTACCTGCACTGATGGTAGTTACCCACATACACTGACCTACCTACACTGACCTACCTGACATACACTGGCCTACCTACACTGACCTACCTGACATACACTGACATTAACATACACATTATTACACTGTCTGACGGTTCTGACCTAACTCAACTCAGCGGTGTCACAGCAGCACTAAGTCATTCCGTCAGAGAGCCGAGGAGCTTGGCTGGAGGGGAGGAGAGCCAAGGAGCCTTGAGGAGAGTAGAGCTCAGGAGAGGAGAGGAGAGCCACCCGCGGCCGGCACGAGTGCCAAGCAGGGATGTGCGGCAGCCGTATTGTAATTCCCGCCTTCTGGAGCCAGTGCAGTGCCTATGACGGACGTCACACGTCCCGCAGTCGTGGCATTGGACCAGTGGGACGTCCATCATAGGCATTGCGCAGGCTCCAGAAGGCGGGACCTGCTATGGGACTCAGCCGCACTTGGCCGCACTGGGGCTACATTCGGCGGTGCTCGGGATCAGATCGATCCCGGGACTCGGCGGCTCGGGGCTAATAATGCAGTCCTGCCACTGTGAGACTCAGGGCTTTACGGGGTCACATTCGGGGATTCAGCCACGGCTAGCCACCCCCTCCCAACGCCCCTGGTGACCAGTAAAGCCAGATCTCCTGATCTCCATTCTTTCTCCAGTGCCATAGAAAGCATAGTATGCCAGGGATCTGCATGGGAGCCAGGCAACTGCCATTTTCAGACACGGACACTTATTTTCCTTTAAGTCAAGTTGTCACAATCCAATGCTTTCATATCATTTTCGATCACGACTTTGCATGATGTCTCACTACCTATGTATTAAAGTTCTCATTAATTCCACCTACCGGCTCTCAATTCGTTTCTTTTATGAACAAAAACAAAGCTGGAGTTTTTTTTCTTCAACGGTAAAAATCCAATCCTTAAAACCTTATTACTTAGTCATGGGCACAATACGAAGTCGTATCAGAAGTTTCGCCCTCTCTGAAATTACAGCGGCGGCGGCAAACGGGCTCCGTTAATTGATCTTTTCATTCGCCTCTCAGCTCCGGCGAAGTTGCTGGGATATAATTTGGTAGATTTCTAATTAATATGAATTATTTATCCCATCCAGAGCCCTAATGCCTTACTATTCCAGTTCAAATAGCACTTGATAATGCTCTCCCAAAAAACGCCCGCTACGCGTTTTCACGCATTCGGGGGCCCTTGGCTCTTTACAGAATGACAGAATTTAGCACAATGTGAAACCTGCTATTTGCAAACAGCTGGCAGATTCCTTAAAGTGGATGAAAACCCGAACTGGATGACATTGTGTTTGCTAAAGTACTGTGGTATCATAAACAACTGCCATTTTTTAACCACTTGCCTACCAGGCACTTTTACCCCCTTCTTGCCCAGGCCAGCTTTCAGCTCTGTCACACTTTGAATGACAATTGCGTGGTCATGTAACACTGTTCTCATATGACATTTTTATAAAAAAATTTTTTACACAAATAGACATTTCTTGTGGTGGTATCGGATCACCTCTTTGTTTTTATTTTTTGCTAAACATACAAAAAAAGATCCATAATTTTGAAAAGCAGGTACGTTTTCTCCTTCACTGGCACCTTGGAGGCAGAGGGCCAGATCCACAGACGAAGTACGCCGGCGGCGGCGGCGTATCTACTGATACTCCGGCGTACTTTCAAATTTCCCGCGTCGTATCTTTAGTTTGAATCCTCAAAACAAGATACGACGGCTTCTGGGTTGGATCCGACAGGTGTACGTCTTCGTACGCCTTCGGATCTAAGATGCAATACTTTGGCGTCCGCTGGGTGGCGGTTTCCGCGTCGGGTATGCAAATTAGCGATTTACGACGATCCACGAACGTACCCGCCGCATTTTCTAACGTCGTCTGTAGTCGGCTTTTTCCGGCGTATAGTTAAAGCTGGTATTTTGCGGCGTATAGATAGAATTGCCATGTTGGCCGTCGTTCCCGCGTCGAAATTTGAATTTTTTTTTTTTTTGCGTAAGTCGTCCGTGAATAGGGATGGATGTAACTCTAAGTAAAAAAAATTACGTCATTTAGCGCAATGCGCGGCGGGAAATTTCGGGACGACGCATGCGCAGTTCATTCGGCACGGGGACGCGCTTCATTTAAATGAAACCCGCCCAATTTCAAATCCGCCGCCAGAAATACACTACGCCGCCGTAACTTACGGCGCGAAATCGCTGAGGATTCGAAAATGCGTCAGGTAAGGTACGGCGGCGTAGTGTATCTCTGATACGCTGCGCCGATCTAAATGTATGTGGATCTGGCCCAGAATGTCTATTGGAGCAGTGTACACCGATATATACACAAAAACATTTTTTTTCGTTGTCTGACATGAGATACAAGACATACATTTACGTCCCCCGTAGACCACGTGCACAAGCATGGAGACATCCTAAATGTCAAATTCGCTGTCTTGTATTTCCAGTGTCATCAACTGAGACAGCCAGGGCTTTTTTCAATGGGAATGCAGTTCCTGCACCTCCATCACTGAATGTATGTTGTTGGGTGTGCTGGAGGGTCTGTCGATGCTGGCTTCTGGGGGATCTATTGTCACTGGTGGTGATCTGTTTTTGTGTACGGGTCTATTGTTGCTGGTGGGGGGTTCTATTGTATCTGGGGGGGTCTTATTTTTCTGATGGGGGTCTAATGTTGCTGGTGTGGATCTTTTGTTTCTTGGTGTGGCATTTTGTTGTGGGTGGTCCATTGTTGCTTTGTGTGTGTGTGTGGGGGGGGGGGGGGTTATTGTGGTGTGGGGGGATCTAATGTTGCTGGGGTGGTGTCTATTGTTGCTGGGGTGAGTTCTACTGTTACAGCAGGGTATCTTTTGTTGTTGGGGTAGAGTTAATTGTTGCTAGGGGGATCCTATTTTTGTATGTGGAATCTATTGTTCCTAAGGGGGTCTACTGTTGCTAGCTGCAGGGCATCTATTTTATTACTTTTCTTGTTATCATTAACAAATTCCATACAAATTATTTAGCACCATAAAATAATACTTGGTTCTGTATTCTCTAAAAGGGGTGGTACTGTGAGGTGGGTAGGGGGTGGAACCAAGGGACGGTGCTCAGAGGTGGGTATGGGGCGGGGACTGACTCAGAAGGGGGGAATCCCTGCACCTATTCTCTGAGAAAAAAGCCCTGGAGACAGTCATTATCATGACTGGACAGCAGCGTTGGCTGGTGCTCCATTGGTGGGGTGGGCGGGCATCATACAGACCTGACCCCCCCCCTCATCACTCCAGCCTGCACTGCACCAACCCCCCCGGCGGCTGTGGTGGCTTTCTCCCTCCCTCAGTCTGCTCCATGTCCCAGGCTTCCCTTGCATTGCATCTCCTCCTCCTTCCTTCCTTGGCCGTACGTCTTCTCCTCCAATAGGAAGGCTTCCACTTTCAGCCAATAAGGAAACGGGTCTCACGAGCCCGTTTCCCAATTGGCTGGGAGGAGGATCGGTGTGATAATAGTGAATATTCATTCGCTATTGTCACACAACAGGGTGGGCTCGGAGCGTGGAGTTTTTTTTTTTTTTTTCGGAGCGTGGAGTTCTGCACCCTGAACCCACCCTTTTTTGAAGCCTATTAGAGCCTCTGGCCTCTGGCTCTAATCACGTTCTTTCAAGAAAAGACACCACCCCATTGGAATCCATGGTCTGGAGCCCTTTATGTAGATTAGGGGGGCCAGACGCATGGATAGGAGGGGGCGGCACCCATGTGCCACTAATGAACGGGCCGCCACTGCTGTACAGAATACTTCTAAAAATGATAGGAAATAGCTATGTGCCAAGATGAAGACCAATATGTATCTATAATACAAATATTTGCTATCTTAATAGTTACTAATAAACCTTCTGCGAAAATATGGTACCATTTTTTTTTTATGACAATAAAGAAGGTGAATAAAAATGGTTCATAGCATTTATATCCCTCCCTGAACATATCACCCATATTGATCGCTTCCCTTCATGTAGACACGAATCAATATCCGTGGATCGCGCAGATACCGTTCTTCATTAGGAGATCGTTCTGCCTTTGCAAAATGTTTAATAAAGCGTCCCCGATAAGCCAAAGCTGCAAATTATGCTCCTCTGTATCTGGCCATACCCAAGTGTGCAATTAAACATGTTTATTTATTTTTTCGCCGGAACAATCAGCAACTACCGAATGTGCAAATCTAAGCTGGAGAGCACGAGAATCGAACATCCATATTTCTGGCTCTCAACTGACAGGGTGAAATAGATACAGATTTTCCACACAGATAACTAGATCCATTTATATTCACGGCGCCTAATCTTAATGAGCGTTGAAGGTAAGGACTACACACTACGGCATACACACGACCGTTTTTCGGGTTCTAAAAAATGAAGTTTTTAAGGGTCTAGAAAAAAACAATGGGCCGGATTCAGAAAGCACTTACGCCGACGTATCTTCTGATACGCCGCGTAAGTGCACGAATGCGCCGTCGTATCTCTGCGCCTGATTCTTGAAATAAGATACGCCTGAATTTTGGCTCCATCCGACCGACGTAAGTCTCCTACGCCGTTGTATCTTGGGCGCATATTTACGCTGGCCGCAAGGATCGCTTCCATTGATTTCCGCGTCGAAAATGTAAATGACCTAGATACGCCGATTCACTTGCCCCCGTCGCTGAGCATGTGGACTCTTCCCAGTGCTCATGCTCAGAATCACGTCGGAACTAACGCCTAAGATACGTTAAATCACTGAACGTAACCTACGCCCAGCCCTATTCACGTAGTTCTACGTAAACGACGTAAAATACGACGGCTGTTCCGACCTTTGCATGGGTTGCGCCTCCTATATGAGGAATAACTTTACGCCGGACGTATGCCTTACGTAAACGGCATAGATTACAGCGATGGATGCGACCGTCGGAAGCCTCTCGGAAGACTGTCAATCAAGAAGGAACGCCCAGTCCCGCAGTCCATACCCGGAAGCGACGGAGAAGATGCATCTCGTAAACGATAAGTACGGATCATATTTTAAAACAACTAGCCGATTCCCCTAGACAAAACGAGCATGCATCTAAGGGGAAAAGAGAAAAAAAAAACGAATTGGGTGAACTCCCGCTTTAAGTAAGAGAAACGATTTGCGATTTTCAGTCTGTTACAGCGTGACGAATGGGCTATCTCCATTACAAACCCTACTTTTACCGAAGGCACGCTCCCATCTCATACTTTATTCTGAGCATGCGCAGGTTTCTAAGCATACACACAAACGTGTTTCTCGTCGTAAACCAGCCCGACGAGGAAATTGAGACTCCCGACGAGGAAAAAGAGAACTTGTTCTCTTTTTTTCTCGTCGAGTTCCATGACAGTTTTCTAGACAAAAAACATACACATAACCGTTTTCCTCAGCAAAAAAGCTCTGCCACCAAGTTTCTGATGGATTCTGTCGAGGAAAACGGTTGTGTGTACGAGGCCTAACTTGACAATTCAACATGAACGACGAAGATTCGACAAAGCATCGAAAAACATTCAAACGCCGAATCTGTCATTGAAGGCTTATGGTGTCTGTCGAAAGTTCTAAGAAGATTCGACGGAGCAGCTAAACTGTACGACGCCGCAATCGTACATTTCCGGTCAAATGCTCGGCCCATAGGCTATAGAAAAATTCTAATGTTGGTTGACTAGTAATAATAATAATTTATAAATATAATTATTACTAGTCATACAACATTAGAATTCTACTATAGCTTGTAGGTGGAACATTTGTCCAGAAATGTACAATCGCAGCGTCATACAGTTTCGCTGCTCCGTCAAATCTTCTTTGAACATTGGACAGACACCATAAGCCTTCAATGACAGACTCAACCTTAATTCATTCAGATTTTCGGACAAATGCAATTTCTAGCGAAAAACAAAATACATAAAAATTAATTTTGGGAGGAACTAAATAAATTTATTTTTTGGACGAAAACGAAATTCCGAAACAAAATATTTCAGTGTGCACATGTCTAGAAATGGGTGGTCTTCTACAGAGCTCCTGATGGTGGAGTTGGGTTGGCTGCCTCCTGCTAATGATCGCAAACACCGCTCCAGATGAAACATATGATGCAATCTCGTTTCTGAAACACAGTCCAGTCCGTGACCTGGGCGCAAAGGAGGGTTGTCCCCACTCCAAGCTTTCAGTAAAAACTAGCTTTATTGTATAAAATCCACAAAAAAAGGACATCACAGACCCAGGATACAAAAAGACAGCAGCATGGTTAACGGGTTTAATTCAGAATGTGCTTGATCGTAACACTTAATCATAACGGTCCTTAATAAGACCCTCTCAGACACAACCCTGAAGGATATGTTTGTTTCCCTCCTCAGTTCTCTACATGCAGACATGATGGAGTGAATGAGGAACTTTAAGAAAGGGGGTGGGCGAGCTGGGCGGCAGAGTTGACCACATTGAGCAGAAGATGGGGGAGTTTGCCTCTTTCCATAACTCCCTGATTGATGCACACAATGACCAAACTGACAAAGTGACCTAGCTTAAAACCAAAATAGCGGATATAGAAGATAGGTCACGAAGAAATAATGTGAAAATACGGGGAACTCCAGAGGCCACACAACCTTCACAGCTCCATTAAAATGCGTGTGCCCTCATGAACGCTTTCTTACCCTCAGTATCTGATTATTGATAGAACAAATCGCCTCCCTTCTCCCAGATAACATCCCTAGAGACGTGTTGATGCAAGTGCATTTTTACCACTTTTAGTTAGAGAATGCACTTTGTGTGATTGGGTAGAGGGAGGTAGAGAGAGAAGAGAATGGAATTTAAATATATATATATTATATTATATTATATTATTCTTTAAGGTGTTTGGGGGTATGGGGCATCCTGGAGGTTCTACTTAAATATATAGCTTTAACTATACCCTGGAAAAAGCCGACTACAGACGACGTTAGAAAATGCGACGGCCGAATAATTGCATCTTAGATCCGAAGGTGTACGAAGACGTACACCTGTCGGATCTAACCCAGATGCCGTCGTATCTTGTTTTGAGGATTCAAAACAACGATACGATGCGGGAAATTTGAAAGTACACCGGCGTATCAGTAGATACGCCGGCGTACTTCGTCTGTGGATCTACCCCATAATGTTTAGGGGTTCTAAGTAATTTTCTAGCAAAAAAAACTGTTTTAAACTTGTAAACACTGAGTCTGGAAAACAGGCTCGGTCATTAAGTGGTTAAATACTGGTATTAAGATAAAAGGGCATTGGCCGCCATTGCCTGGCTGTATAGGGCTGTCATACCTAACCAGGGGGTTATGAAAAATAATGAATCTCTGTATCTGTTCTATGTCAGTGAACGAGAGACAGTCAGGGAACTGGTATATTCAGAAATTCAGTTTTGGCAACCTACATATTCCTCTCAAGACAGGTGTACTTAAAATCCCTGTAGGGTTCCCAGTGAAAGCCTTGCTACATTGTTAAGAAAGGACCAAGCTGTGTCAAGACTGAAAACATTTTTCTCTTCCATTAAGTGCTCTGAAATGAGGACGATTTCTGGGGTTGACTGGCGCTGAAGAAAACACGTTCGACGGGGGGTCTAATGTCTCTTTATCAATACTCTGAAAACAAACACAATGGGATCAGCCAGCCTGTTCCATACTGGGTCTCCATAGAGGTCAGGAGATCATCATTTTTGCCAGGAAGAATGAAGATTTAATTCCCACTAGTGAAAATATTTTTAGCATTGAATCATTTATTTTTGTACATTTTCAGCAGTAAAAAGACGGGAAGGACAAAGATTTGGCTAAAATATATTCTATGTGTCACATATGCAGGGCCGCTGATTAGGCAGTACCAGGGCTGCCATTAGGGGGGTACAGGCAGTACACCTGTAAGGGGCCCGGAGGTCCCCAGGGGCCCGGATGGCAACCCCCCTTTTTTTTATATTGTTTTTATTTATAATAATAATAATAATACATTTTTCTATATATTTTTATTTTATTTATTTTTTGTTTTTATTAAAGGGCCCAGAGGTCCCCCAGGGCCCCGGATGGCAACCCCCCCCCTTTTTTATATAAAAAAAGAAAAAATGATATATATTTATTTATTATTTTTTTTATTAAAGGGCCCAGAGGTCCCCAGGGCCCCTGGATGGCAACCCCCCCCCTTTTTTTTATATAAAAAAATAAAATATTTATATATATATATATATATATATATATATATATATATATATATATATATATATATATATATATATGGCAACTCCACCCCTTTTTTTATATAAAAAAAACATGTTCTCATTTATTTTTTATTTTTTTGTTTCTTATTAAAGGGCCCAGAGGTCCCCAGGGTCCTGGATGGCAACCCCCTATCTTTGTATTTTTTTAATTAAATGTTTTTTTTATATTTTTTTTGTATTATTATTAAAGGGCCCAGAGGTCCCCAGGGCCCTGGATGGCAACCCCCCTTTTTTTTATATAAAACATTTATTTTTTCTTATTAAAGGGCCCCCCCCAGAGGTCCCCAGGGCAACCCCGCCTCCCAATTTGTGGCAACCCCCCGCTTCTCAATTCACGCCCCCCCTCCCTACTCTCAATTTCTCAAAAAGCAGTCGCACCCACCCACTTCTCAATTTGCAGCAGCCCCCCTGCTTCTCAATTTTAGGCTGCAGCACCACCCCCCCCCCCCGTTCTCTGCTCCCCCCGGGGGGCCCATGCCTGAAGCTGTGAAAGGGGCCCCATAATTCCTGATGGCGGCTCTGGGCAGTAAATCTTCCTGTACTAGGCCCGGGCTCCATCAGTTTAAGAGGCGGCAGGCAGTGACCTGCTAAGCAGAAGGGCCGGCTGTACTATCTTATTGCAGAAAACAATTCTCTTCTGCCTTCCCCTGCAAAGCTGCCAGCTTATCCCTCTGACTGCACAACAGGGGAGTGGTTCTAGCACATGCCCCCTGTCTGGGTGCCGGGTGCCCCTTTCCCTGCAGCGCTACTGACTTCAATCCTCTCTTCTCCTGCCGGAAGCTGCTGCGGGCACCCAGGGGAATGTTTTTAGGATGGAGAGCAGGGAAAGGGGCCAATAAATATATCATTTATTCCTAAATGAACGGTACCAATCACTCTTGTGTTCAATCATCATTTAAGCATAGTAAAGTTTTAGAGTGCTTCCAATTCATTTATAATTGCACCTGAGGATGCAAAGAATGGGGCCAATAAAATCTATGGCCTTAGTCACTTCAGGCTGAAAAAAATGTCAGTGTACATCGGCCAGAGTCGGACATGACGTCATGACGTCATAGATGTAGGTTACCTTCCCTTTTTTCCCATACAGACCGGTCAAGTTCCTCCACCCCAAACTCCCTCATACATGTCTTTACGGACCTTGCTTTTGTGCACTTGTCTTTCTGGGGTTGGGCTTGGCCTCTTAGTTTCAGTAAAGGGAACTCTTAAGGCGTCAACATACCAAGACATTAGTCTACATAAAGAGAACATGTCACCAGCCCAAAGCTAATAAGCTCCATTGGGATAACAAAAAAGAAATGTAAAAGCACTCCCCCCCCCCAAACAATGTTCCCTAAAAATTTGATAAAAGGTTTCACAAATATTGCATGACATAAAAATTGCATTAGCCAACATTTTAATTCTCCAGGGTCTCTCCTATTCAATATATATATATATATATATATATATATATATATATATATATATATATATATATATATATACAGTATATATATATATATATATATATATATATATATATATATATATATATATATATATATATATACAGTATATATATATATAATGCTTGGGGGTTCTAAGTGGTTTTCTAATAAAAATAAAAAAATTTACGTGTGTAAAAAAAAAAAAAAACCTTGGTCAGCATGTGGTTAAAATGTCATACACATAAATAATAAATAAAATAAAATAAATAGGTACATTAAGTAGTTAGTATATAAAGGAGCTCACTTTGTATAGCACACTTCATGTAATAAATGTGTCAAGGGTTTTTTCTTTTTTTTATGAAAAGATACACATTGATTGCACAGGGGACAGAATGCAATAAGTGCCGCACTACACATCATTTTTCAAGGACATGAAAATGTCCTTGAGAGGAAGCATCATGTTAGATACAAGAGGATTTTCAATAGCAGAGCAGCGATCCAGAATAGCATCTGCAGCATCAATGTTACTACACTCAATCAGAGCTTTAACCACTTAAGCCCCGGACCAAAATGCAGCTAAAGGACCCGGCCAGTTTTTGTGATTCGGCACTGCGTCGCTTTATCTGACAATTGCGTGGTCGTGCGACGTGGCTCCCAAACAAAATCGGCGTCCTTTTTTTCCCACAAATAGAGCTTTCTTTTGGTGCTATGTGATCACCTCTGCGGTTTTTATTTTTTGCGCTATAAACAAAAATAGAGCGACAATTTTGAAAAAAATGCAATTTTTTTTTCTTTTTGCTCTAAAAATTAACCCCAAAAATATATAAAAAACGTTTTTTTTTCCTCAGTTTAGGCCGATATGTATTCTTCTACCTATTTTTGGTTAAAAAAATCGCAATAAGCGTGTATAGCGTTTGCAAAATAGGGGATAGTTTTATTGCATTTTTATTAATAACCTTTTTTTTTTACTACTAATGGCGGCGATCAGCGATTTTTTTCCGTGACCGCGACATTATGGCGGACACATCGGACAATTTTGACACATTTTTGGGACAATTGTCATTTTCACAGCAAAAAATGCTATAAAAATGCATTGTTTACTGTGAAAATGACAATTGCAGTTTGGGAGTTAACCACTAGGGGGCGCTGAAGGGGTTAAGTGTGACCTCATATGTGTTTCTAACTGTAGGGGGCGGGGCTGGACGTGTGACATCATTGATCGTGTTTCCCTATATCAGGGAACACACGATCAATGACAGCGCCACAGTGAAGAACGGGGAAGCTGTGTTTGCACACAGCTCTCCTTGTTCTTCAGCTCCGGGGACCGATCACGGGACTCCTGCGGTGATCGGGTCCCGCGGCCGCGGTCACGGAGCTTCGGACCGGGTCGCGGGCGCGCGCCCGCGACCCACGGCTGGGCACTTAAAGAGGACGTGCAGGTACGTGCTTGTGCCCAGCCGTGCCATTCTGCCGACGTATATGTGCAGGAGGCGGTCCTTAAGTGGTTAAAGAGAAAATTGAGGAAAGAGCACCTGTACATGCAGCAGTTCACTAATTACTGGTAGATTAATGCTACAAGAAAGTATTATATTCATACCAGGTGTAGTCATGCTAAATATTGATGTGCATTGTCAGAAATAAATTGAAGTTCATCACTCCTGACTCCATGCAGCTGACTATTCAGCAAGACAAGATCCAGGGCTTTTCTTTAGCTGAAATGTGGGGGGGGGAATGCAGTTCCGGAACCTCCAGCACTGAATGTGTGTAATGGCAAAGAGTGCTGGGGTCTTCTGGAGGGTCTATTGATGCTGTCTTCTGGGGGGATCTATTGCTGTGGGGGGTATAATGCTACTGGGGAGGTCTATTGTTGCTGGGGTCAAATGTTGCCAACTGGCTGCTAGAGAGTCTGTTGATAGAAGGTCTATTGTTGCTGGGGTGGATTCACTGTTGCTGAAGGTATTTTTTGCAGGGGGTCTATTGTTGCTGAGGGGATCCATTGGGGAAGGGGGGTCTATTGTTGCTAGGGGGGTACTTTGTTGAGGGGGGTCTTTTGAAGTTGTTAGATGATGGTGGGATAGGCTACCCTGAAAAGAGAACTTTTCAACGATTGCCTAAAGGCAGACAGACAGAGTAATGCCTTCTACACACGGTCAGACTTTTAGCCATGCAAAAGTCCGCCGTGAGTCCGTCGGAAGTCCGACGGAAAGAAAGAGAACAGGTTCTCTACTCTGTCGCACTTCCAAAAAAAAAAAAAGTCAGATGGAGGCTACACACGGCCAGACTTTCCTAGAAAAAAAGCCTGTCGGACTTTTTTTCTCTGAAAATCCGGCCGTGTGTACGAGGCATTGGAAACAGCCATTCAGATTGGAGTAGAGAATTTTGGAGGATGGGAGAAGCTATGGACAGATTGAGGAAAGGAGTTCTACAGTAGATTATGAGAGAAGCTGTGGACAGATCAAGGTAGGGCCTCCCAGAGGATGGGAGAGGCTCTAGAGCAGTGGTTCTCAACCTCAGTCCTCAAGTACCCACAACGGGCCATGTTTTCAGATTTCCCTTTACTTTGCACAGCTGCTTTAAACAGATATCAATGACGTGGTATTAATAAGAGCTATTTTATCCAAGGGAATTTCCAGAAACATGGCCCATTGGGGGTACTTAAGGACTGAGGTTGAGAACCACTGCTCTTGATAAGTCCTGGATGAAAGAAGGCGAAGAGGAAGCTAAAAAGCAGAAGGTCTTGAGAGGAGCAGAGAGGACAGTTTGGTTGATTGTTCGAGATGAGGTTGGTTGTGTAGATTATCCTAATGCTTGGATGACCAAGGTTATGAATATGATTGACTGATAAACATAGGACACTGTTGGGTGGGGGGCAAATTTTTTTGTATGATTCTACAAACATGAGAAAACATTGTTGAAACCCTTCGAAATCTTGGTTGCCCAATCTTGTACAGGTAAATATGATTGCCATTGAACTTGATTGTCTGATTGTCTATGCAATTGGGGTGTCTGGTTGTGGGATCACCCATCTGTCAGGTCACCTGAGGCCAGGTGATAGATGCACACCGTTGTGGTCAGGAGCGCATCGCTAAGGTAGTGGACCCTTCGGTTGACTGCTGAGGATGGAGCTCTGGGTGGTTCAGCAATGCAAGTCCACTGGAGCACTCACACGGATCACACTGGGAGCTAAAGCATGAGATTTCCCAGGGCACGGAGTATTAAGATCCAGCAGGATTTCACCAGGGCCTCTCATGGTGAGGATGGCCTTCGCTGCAGCTGACTCCAGGTTGCAGCCCCCAGGGTCTCCCAGCTCATGCTCATGGATGGCTACTGGTGGATTAAGAGGAAGCAAAAGTCCATGACAACAAGGGGCAGTCAGGAGCACAAACCAAGGGTGGGGGCAATGAGCAGACAGGGATAGACAGGAGAACATGCCAAAGGTCGGGGTATCAATCGGACAAGGATAGTCAAGAGAACAAGCCAAGGTCGATATACAGAAACAGACATAGAGCACACGACAATAACCACACGGGAAGTCTAACACACTAATGTTGACCGGCAAGGCTTGGCTTGCAGAGCACAGGTTAAATAGTGTTTCCTATTAGAGGCTGGGGTGGAGCACTGCTGATGGAAGATTACATAATCACACGGGTAAGAAGCACACAGTCTCTAAGCTGAATACAAGCAGAGAGGTAAGCAGACAGACAGGGCATGAAACATTACTGCAGAATCATGACACCATCTGTTGAGCTCCATATGATTAGCCCCATGTTCCAGAGATGGGAGAGGCTCTGGAGGAGTCCTGGAGGTGGACATGGGAGAAGGTGAGAAGAGGAAGCAGGAGGTCTTGAGAGTTGCAGTGAGGACAGTTTAGTTGATAGATGAGTTTTGTGGTGTAGATTATCCTAACACTTGGATGACCAAGGTTATGTAGAATATTGACTGGTCAATATAGGACAATATGGGGGTACACATTTATTTGTATGCTTCTACAGATACCGTATGGACAAATATTGTTGAAACCCTTAACAATTTTAGTTGCTCAGCCTTGTACAGGTAAATGTAATTGACATTGAGCCTGCTTGTGACTATTGATTGTCTATGCAATAAAGTTGTCTGGTTGTGGGATCACCCACCTCTTGACCTGATGAAATGTGTCCCATGTTCCAAAAGACGGTAGAGGCTCTGGAGAAGACCTGGAGGTGAGCATGGCAGGATGTGAAGAGCAAGCTAAAGAGCAGGAGGCCTTGAGAGGAGAATATAACTCTTGGTTGATATTTTGATATGAGGTTGATGGTGTAGATCAGTGGTCTCCAAACTGCGACCCGAGGGCCAGACGTGGCCCTTTGCTTGCCTTTACCCGGCTCTTGGGGCACTATTCCTCCCACTAATACAATACAGTAATTTGCCATCTGACACCAAAAATGGAGCACCATTCCTCCCAGCGACACAAATAATGAGGACTCTATTCTTCCATAGGATACCAACAGTGGAGCACTACCCCCCCCCCCCAATACCAAATGTGGTGATGTATACTCCCACTGATGCTATAATTTCTACTCCTGCTGGCCACAATCCAGCCCTCCTAAAGTCTGAAGGACAATAAACCAGCCCTTTGTTTAACATGTTTGGAGACTCGTGGTGTACATTATCCTAATGCTTGGATGATCAAGGTTATGTATTTGATTGACTGATAAACATACGGCACTATGTTGAGTATCCAAATATGAGCACACATGGCTGAAACACTTCAAAATCTTGGTTGCCCAACCTTGTACAGGTAAAAGTAATTGACATTGAAACAACTTGTGACTATGGATTGTCTATGCCATCAGGCTGTCTGGTTTGTGGGATCACCCACCTCTTGACCTCATCAGAATTTTCCCATGTATGTTGACGTGTTATCTCCTCTCTCTGAGCCTTTTTACGAGGATAGAGCTGCAGATAGGGACTCTTAGTTATTGCCTCCTTTTATTTCATAAGTAGCAGTAAAATCCAGCTGGGGTGACGGATGGCTCTTTGTGTGACAGTCAATGTAAATCTATACTCCGTGTTTGTCTTGGAGAGGAAGGAGGTCGGCCGAGTGCAGCATGGGTTTTATGTTGGTTTCTTTGTTCATTAATTGATCTCATATGCAGTAAAACCAAGATACAATTTTAAAGGTAAAAGGAAACGTGATTTGTACAAGGAAGGGGGTCATTAGGCAGTGTAGTTGGGGTCAGAAGGGACTCTCTGGTGTCACCGCTGCACTTAACAAGTTGTTCCTCCATATACCAGAGTGTGTAGATTCTAGGAAGTCCCAGACATGTATGGCTGAATTCTATCAGATCTCACAATCCAGAGCCAGGATTAAATAATAAATCTGCTCAACCTCAAGCTGACTTGAAGAACACCTCTCTGGTGAGAAAGTGTATCCACTCACTGACTGCTCGTAGAGGAGCTTCACTCTCTCAATCAACATTAACCGTATTTAATAGTCCATGTATTAAATATAAATTAACCCCTTGCTTACTGGGCACATATACCCCCCTCCTGCCCAGGGGAAATTTCAGCTTCCGGCACTGCATCGCTTTAACTGACAATTGCGCGGGCGTGCGACGTGGCTCCCAAACAAAATTGACGTCCTTTTTTCCCCACAAGTAGAGCTTTCTTTTGGTGGTATTTGATCGCCTGTGTGGTTTTTATTTTTTGCGCTATAAACAAAAAAGGGCGACAATTTGGAAAAAAAAAATACAATATTTTTTACTTGTTGCTATAATAAATAGCCCAATTAAAATAAATAAATAAATAAGCGACTGGTTTGCGCAAAAGTTTTAGTGCCTACAAAATAGGGGACAGAATTGGTTTTTTTTGTATTATTTTTTTTTACTAGTAATGGGGCGATCTGCAATTTTTATTGGGACAGCGACATTATGGCGGACACAGCGGACACATTTTTGGCGCCATTCACATTTATACTGCGATCAGTGCTATAAATATGCACTAATTACTGTATAAATGTGACTGGCATTGAAGGGGTTAACACTAGGGGGTGAGGAAGGGGTTAACTATGTTCCCTGTATAGTGTTCTAACTGTAGGTGGAGGGGGGTGACTGGGGGAGGTACATAGGGACACAGATCGGTGTCCCTATGTACAAGGGACACAGATCGGTCTCCTCTCCAGAGACAGGACGCTGTCTCTGTGTGAGCCGGCAATGAGAGATGATCTCAAATGTTTACATATGAGATCATCTCTCATTGGCCGCACAGATCGCATCGCAAACGGCCACTCTGATTGGCCGTTCACCGCGATCTGTGATTGGCTGTGTCCAAAGGACACGGCCAACACAGAGTTTCCCCGCTGCGCGTTCGGGAGCGCGCGTGGGGAACGCCAAAAGGGGCAGACGTCAATTGACGTCCAGTTGGATTTTCAGGTCCGCGCTGTAGCCGTCATTCGGCTATAGCGCAGGCCTGAGGTGGTTAAATAGAATGTACAGTGCCTTGAAAAAGTATTTATACCCCTTGAAATTTAACACATTTTGTCATGTTACAACCAAAAATGTAAATATATTTTGTTTGGATTTTATGTGATAGACCAACACAAAGTGGAACATAATCGTGAAATGGAAGGAAAATGATAAATGATTTTCCAAATTTTTTACAAATAAATATGTGAAAAGTGTGGGGGGCATTTGTATTGAGCCCCCATTAATCTGATACCCCTAACTAAAATCTAACGGAACCAATTTCCTTCAGAAGTCACCACTGTGCCGTGCCATCAATTGTCGCCACTGTGCCATCAATTGTCACCACTGTGCCATTAATTGTCGCCACTGTGCCATGCCATCAATTGTCGCTACTGTGCCGTGCCATCAATTGTCGCCACTGTGCATTGTCGCCACTGTGCCATGCCATCAAACGCAGCCACTGTGCCATGCCATCAAACGCAGCCACTGTGCCATCAATTGTCACCACTGTGCCATTAATTGTCGCCACTGTGCCATGCCATCAATTGTCGCTACTGTGCCGTGCCATCAATTGTCGCCACTGTGCATTGTCGCCACTGTGCCATGCCATCAAACGCAGCCACTGTGCCATGCCATCAAACGCAGCCACCGCGCCATCAATTGTCGCCACTGTGCCATCAATTGTCGCCACTGTGCCATCAATTGTCACCACTGTGCCCATCAATTGTCACCACTGTGCCATGCCATCAAACACAGCCACTGTGCCCATCAATTGTCGCCACTGTGCAATGCATGAATCTATGTATTGTTGACTTGAGTGAGGGGTGCAGGGGAGAGAGGTGTCGGCGCACTTGCGCCCACTATGGACTGTCCCCTTGGTGGCGCTGTGGCAACCTTGGTCATTGATGCACTTTTCGCTATAGTGCTTTAGTGCACACTGGATACAATTTATGGTTATCTACAAATGTTTAATAATACACTAAATTGTAAACCAATAACAGTCTATTTTTTCCTTTTTAGAAAATGTATAGCTCCTGAAGAAGCACTCAACTGCAAAACATGTAGAGCTTATGCAAAAAACACGTCTATCAATAATTATGTTGGCCATCAACCTTGTTGATGTCTTTATTGGTTCTAGTAATCTCTATCCGAGTTGTTTTATTATTACAGAAATATTCTGTGACAATCTATGTTTTTAATGTTTTTTATTATATGTACTGTAATGTTGGTTCAATTACCCATGTTTTTGGGATTGCATCAATAAAAACCTATTCTGTGTCAACTATTGGTGCCTAGAAAGTCCATTTCTTCCTCAAACAATAAACCCTTCTATCACTATGGACCACTGGTTGTAACATGCCAAAATGTGGAACATTTCAATGGATATGAATACTTTTTCATGGCACTGTATATCAATTTAGGGATGAGGTGCATTACAATATTGTAGCCCAACCACAATACCAGGAAATAAAATAAATAGAATGTATGTGAATAATTGCTGTAAGACTATAACACTCATTCACAGGAGGTGTTTTGTTTTGTAGGTCAATTGGGGGTCTGTCTAAATTGATCGTAATTTGTGTGTGTGTGTGTGCAAGATAGGGACCTTAGATTGTAAGCTCCTGAGGGCAGGAAATAATGTGAATGTACATCATGTAAAGAGCTGTGTAAATTGTCGGTGCAATATAAATGGCTGCAATAAATAGTGTGTTTTGCAGTGCTGGTGCTCCGTAACCTCAGTGTTCAGAGAGGAGAAAATTGTTTGTATACTCAATAATGACGACATTACGCCGGCTGAATTACAGCGCAAGCAAATAAAATTTATGTGATTGAAAAATGATGCCTTCTCCCTACCGCCATGAATCCTGCCTGCAGTCCATTAGAACATTGCTTTTATGACCACAAAGTAGTTTTTAATGTAAATCCTACTACGTCTGTCTGGCCTACCTTCTGCCACCTCCTCTCAGAGGTCTCCTCCGCTCATGCACACACCATCAGATCATTTTTATTTTTTTAGCAGAGAGGATGATAATGAACAAATAAGCAGAGCGGCCTCTCGTACGTATCAAGCACAGAACATTACGGTAAAATGAACATTTCTGATGATCACTTAGCAATATAGCACCGAAAAACGGAGAAAGAAAGCGCGGTGTCGCTTCCTCCTCCTCAATGGTCCTTAGGCTACATCACAGACTGGCAATCAAAGGAGTCCGGGGGGTGGGGGTATAAATTGGCTACCACTCCTGCAGGTAACTTAACTTGTCATCAACTTAACTGTAGAAAAATCAAATTATTTCAACGGTAACTCTACTTTCATGAAACAAAGTGTGTGTGTGTGTGTATATATATATATATATATATATATATATATATACAGTATATATATATATATACAGGGCTTTTTTTCAGGGGGAACTTGGGGGAACTCAGTTCCACCACCTCTGGCTCAGACCCTTTGGTGCCTGCTCACCACAATCACTTGTAAACACAGAAGTCTGGTTTCTGTTTTTACAAGTGACAGCTCTGCATGTGTAACCCCATGAACTCTGCACTCTGTATGTAATGCAATCCTGGTATTTAATGTCCCTTTAAGACCCTTCTACTGTTTGTGAAGTCTGAACGGGGTCATGTAATAAAAGAAAAAGTTGAGAATAGAAAACGGAAAGAGAAGGGAGCTGGAACAGAGGGGGAAAGGACAAAAAAGGTGGGGTAAAGGGATGAATGACACAAAGGGATAGCACTCACAGGGGCCACATCTGTATATATAGTAAAGGGGAAGCAACAACTACAAGTAGATATTGATGGTCAGACTTTCAGGCCAAGGAAGTATATTAAAAAATAAAGTTTAATTTTCAAAAAGATACATAATAATACGAAATAATTTACAACAATTGACCACTGTAAGCACAATCTGAGGATTGTTGTAAATGATTTTGTATTATTATGTATCTTTTTGTAAATTAAACTTTATTTTTTAATATACTTCCTTGGCCTGAAAGTCTGACCATCAATATCTACTTGTAGTTGTTGCTTCCCCTTTACTGAACGGGGTCATGGTTGAGTTCCTTGAGTTTCAGAGATTTTGCTCCACAGTGACATGATGACATCACGCAGTTGCTGCAGATTTGTCGGCTGCACATCCATAAAGGTCCCAGGATGACGTCAGAATAGTGACGAAATGAGTCGGGAGGAGCGACGTGCTGACGTCACTGCA
Source organism: Rana temporaria (assembly GCF_905171775.1). Taxonomy (NCBI): domain Eukaryota; kingdom Metazoa; phylum Chordata; class Amphibia; order Anura; family Ranidae; genus Rana; species Rana temporaria. The sequence continues at coordinate 12,127,913 of NC_053501.1, forward strand.
CAATACGTCCCCTTGTTTGTAAGCGTGTTTACTGCTGCCAGCCGGCAGCAATATTTTATACTATTTCACCTTTTGTTATTTATGAGAGCCAAGTAAACAGGAGATGACGGCTCAGGTGAATTCCGGCGGCGCTCATCTCCCCCTCCCCTCCGAGGTAACATATCAGCCTATAACACGCAGCTGTAATCTGCCCCCTAAAAGTGTGTGTTATACCCTGATAAATACGATAAATCCCCTTTCTTCCCCATTCTGATACTCGGTTTGAACTTCATCAAGTTGTCTTCACCATGTCTAGATGCCTAAATGCATTGAGTTGCTGCCATGTGATTGGCTGCATTAACAATTTGCCTTACCAAACAATTGAACAGGTGTACCTAATAAAGTGGCCGTTGAGTGTGTGTGTGTATGCTAATTAGCTAGTTACGGCGATCCACGAACGTACGTCCGGCCGGCGCATTTTTTTAGGTCGTTTGCGTTCGGCTTTTTCCGGCGTATAGTTAAAGCTGCTGTTATGAGGCGTACTCAATGTTAAGTATGGCCGTCCTTCCCGCGTAGAAATTTGAAATTTTCACGTCGTTTGCGTAAGTCGTTCGCGAATAGGGATTTGCATAGAATAACGTCACCGTCGGAAGCATTGGCTTGTTCCAGGTTAATTTCGAGCATTCGCACTGGGATACCCCCATGGACGGCGCATGCGCAGTTAAAAAAAACGTTGTTTACGTCGGGTCACAACGTATTTACATAAAACACGCCCCCATTACATCCATTTGAATTCCGCGCCATTACGACGCCAAAGATACACTATGCCGCTGTAACTTACGGCACGGATTCTTTGTGGATTTTAAAAAAAACGTTGTTTACGTCGGGTCACAACGTATTTCCATAAAACACGCCCCCATTACATCCATTTGAATTCCGCGCCATTACGACGCCAAAGATACACTATGCCGCTGTAACTTACGGCACGGATTCTTTGTGGATTTAAAAAAAAAGTTACGGCGGCGTAGTGTATCTTAGATACGCTACGCCGGCGCAATAATGCACCGTTGTACGTGAATCTACCCCATATAGTCTAGCAAAAAATACAGATTTTTACTTGTAATGAAAAAGTGCCAGAAGAGGCTTGGGGGCAGATCCACAAAGAGAGTACGCCAGCGTATGTACTGATAAGCCGGTGTACTTTCAAATTTCCCGCGTCGTATCTTTGTTTTGAATCCTCAAACCAAGATACGACGGCATCTGGGTTAGATCCGACAGGCGTACGGCTTTGCACGCCTTCGGATCTAAGATGCAATTTTTCGGCGTCCGCTGGGTGGCGTTCCTGTCGCTATGTTAAATATGGCCCTCGTTTCCCTGTTTAAGTTGAATTTTTTTTTGTTTGTTTGCGTAAGTCGTCCGTGAATCGAGGGATGGACGTAATTTACGTCCAAGTCTAAAAAATGACATCCTTGCGACGTCATTTAGCGCAATGCACGGCGGGAAATTTAGGGACGGCGCATGCGCAGTTAGTTTGGCGCGGGGATGCGCTTCATTTAAATGAATTAACTTGAATTCCGCTCCGTTACGCCGCTTGAGATACACTACGCCGCCGTAACTTACGGCGCAAAATCTTTATGGATTCGAACCAAAGCCAGGTAAGGTACGGCGGCGTAGCGTATCTCAGATACAATGCGGCGGGGCAGATCTTTGTGGATCTGCCCCTTGGTCTTCAAGTGGATAAAGACCAGTTGGACTCAAGTAATGATTATGTCCACATTTTTAATAATTTGTAAATATATATGTCCAGTTCCCCGATATCACTACCTCTTGGACATTATAAAAAATAAAAAATGACGGGTTCCACAAGATCAACAAACATACTGTACATTGACTTCAACTATTCACGGCCTTATTTGGGTCAAATCTGAATTTTGTGGTTCAATTTGCTCTAATAAACACTCCCAAATGACAAGTGAATGTAATTGTTAACAGGCTTATATTTATAACCTGGGAGCAAATTAAATGTATCGAGAGGGACAATAGACAATATAGTTAGGAGTACGACTTGTTCATTAGACAATGTAACAAAACGACAAATCTATACTGTACATGGACAAAAGAAAAGAGGTCCTCATCAAAGTATTCCCAATCTTGAAGGGCACAACAAAGCTCTGATAATAATCGTGTTTCATGTTATTGTTCGTGTTCAACGATTCCATTGTGTCATTGTCAACTCGCTACTTTGTGATTTATGATGCTTTTATAAGCTAAAGTTTTGTCAATCACAGAATCACATCATTGATAGTACTTGCGAAGGCCATTAGATTCTTCTTCTTATTATAATTATTATTACTATTATTTTTATTAAATTTTTTTCCTTTTTTCTTTTCTTATGTATCACTAAGCTCATGGTCGTTCCTTTCAATTTCAACTTGCCTTTTTTTTATCACCACAGTTTATGGTTTATTATTATTATTTAAGCATTTACATAGTACTGCCAATTTACTTATCACTTTACATACTATTCATTACCATTGTTTCCTACCCTCAAGGAAATTACAATCTATCTCATATCCATACATACTGCACATACTAGAAATAATGCACAAATACAGTACAAAGAACTCTAATGCCCTGTACACACGATCAGTCCATCCGATGAGAACGGACCGATGAACCGTTTTCATCGGTTAACCGATGAAGCTGACCGATGGTCCGTCGCGCCTACACACCACACTAGCTACTACTAGTAATAATAATAATAATAATAATTAGTTCATGTGTCCTCTCCCTGTATAAATAATATTTACAGAAATGTGTCATTTCATTATAAATAATAATTATTATTATTAATATTATTGATGATATTATGATTGTGGATGTGTCTTCTTCCTATATACGTGCATGTATAGGGGATATGTCCCTACTACTAATTATTATTATTATTATTATTAATATTATTATAGTGAAGTTATTTAACCACTTGCCGCCCGCCAATGACAGAAAAAAAAAACCATAAAAAAAAAAAAATGCCAATCAGTGCCCAAATGGGCACTGACTGGCAACATAGGTGCCGCCCCACAGTGTCCATCAGTGCCACCCCACAGTGTCCATCAGTGCCACCCCACAGTGTCCATCAGTGCCACCCCACAGTGTACATCAGTGCCACCCCACAGTGCCCATCCATGCCCAGTGCCCACCTATCAGTGCCCATCTGTGCCACCCATAAGTATTCATCAGTGCCACCCATAAGTGCCACCCATGAGTGCCCATCTGTGCCGCCTATGAGTGCCCAGTGCCGCCCATGAGTGCCCATCAGTGCCGCCCATGAGTGCCCATCAGTGCCGCCTATGTGTGCCCATCAGTGCCACCTATGTGTGCCCATCAGTGCCGCCTATGTGTGCCCATCAGTGCCGCCTATGTGTGCCCATCAGTGCCGCATACCAGCGCCGCCAATCAGTGCCACCTTATCTGTGCCCGTCAGTACTACCTCATCGATGTCCATCAGTGCCATCTCATCAGTGCAGCCATATCAGTGCCTGTAATTGAAAGAGAAAACTTACTTATTTACAAAAAAATTAACAGAAAAAAATAAAAACTTAATTTGTTTTCAAAATTTTCAGCCTTTTTTTAGTTGTTGCGCAAAAAAAAAAAATCGCAGAGGTGATCAAATACCACCAAAAGAAAGCTCTATTTGTGGGGAAAAAAGGGCGCCAATTTTGTTTGGGTACAATGTAGCATGACCGCGCAATTGCCATTCAAAGTGCGACAGTGCTGAAAGCTGAAAATTGGCTTGGGCGGGAAGGTGCGTAAGTGCCCTGTATGGAAGTGGTTAAAGGGGATGTGTCCACACTACTACTACTACTTCTTATAAAAACAATAATAGTAAAAGAAGAAGAAGAAGAAGAAGAAGAAGAAGAAGAAGAAGAAGAAGAAGAAGAAGAAGAAGAAGAAGAAGAAGAAGAAGAAGAAGAAGAAGAAGAAGAAGAAGAAGAAGAAGAAGAAGAAGAAGAAGAAGAAGAAGAAGAAGAAGAAGAAGAAGAAGAAGAAGAAGAAGAAGAAGAAGAAGAAGAAGAAGAAGAAGAAGAAGAAGAAGAAGAAGAAGAAGAAGAAGAAGAAGAAGAAGAAGAAGAAGAAGAAGAAGAAGAAGAAGAAGAAGAAGAAGAAGAAGAAGAAGAAGAAGAAGAATCAATGTATCCAGAGCTGTAGGATACAGGAAACCCACATCAGTCGGCCACATAGACTGTTTTTAAATCTCTATTTCTCTTATCTGTTTACCAAGTGACATGAATGAGCTGTACTTTACATTATAATTCAGCAGCAATTGGCAGCCCATTTGCAACATCACACACACACACACACACACACACACAGAGCCGTCTTTTAATGCAGCGGTCGGTTTCCTGGAGGCTCCAAAGCTTCCATTTTGTGTGATCCTTGAACCCTGTTTAATGTGCATTGTGAATTGTATTCAGCTGGGAGATGAGTGGAATGAGTATCTGGTATCCTCTTACTGTGGAGCTTTCACAGAAAGTGATTTATTATCTATTATACAGGAGTAGCACAACCATCCATACTACTTGTGTTTTACTGGTGGATGAGGAAAAATATACGTATCTGATAAATATACACTTTTGCACACACACACATACATTCTATCTATGAATGCTAAATCATGGTTACATCAACATTAATGAAGACAGAATAAGAGGAGAAGAGAGGAGTTGGTATTGTAGAGTATTTCATGTGATGAGTGTGTAGGAAGCAGTGACAAGTCTATTCGAGTTATTGAAGCAGAACTAAACTCTCACAAAAGAACGCTGTAGTTTTGTAGAGCGCTCTAAGTATATATATATATATATATATATATATATATATATTTATATATATTTTTTTATATCGTTTTCCCCTTCTGTCTGTGAAGGTTCTCATGTATCCAGGTCATGGTAGGGCAAGTAGCATTGGTGGGTGAACAGACAATGAAGCTGGCCCTAGTATTTGATATTAATCTCTATAAATATTCCTTTCGTTTCGGCACATTCAAAGTGCCAGTTTACACTCCTAAAACATACAGGGGCAGATCCACGTAGCGCGGCGCATTCCTCCGTTGGGCGTAGCGTATCTCCGATAAGCTACGCCGATGTAACTTACAGCTTTTTTTTGTATCCTCAAAGCTTATTGTAACTTTGGCGGCGTAAGGGCGCGCAATTCAAATGGATGTGATGGGGGCGTGTTTTATGTAAATACGTCTTGACCCAACGTAATTGACGTTTTTTTTCAACTGCGCATGCGCCGTCCGTGGGGGTATCCCAGTGCGCATGCGGAGTTGTGCGGAACAAGCCAATGCTTACGACGGTGACGTCATTCTACGCAAAGCCCTATTCGCGAACGACTTACGCAAACGACGTAACTTTTTCAAAATTTGACGCGGGAAAGACGGCCATACTTAACATAGGATACGCCTCATATTGCAGGGGTAACTATACGCCAAAAAAAGCCTTACAGAAACGACGTAAAAAAATGCGCCGGCCAGCGTAAATATGCACCTACGATCCGACGGTGTACTAAGACGTACGCCTGTCGGATCGAGCCCAGATTCAGTCGTACTGTATCTTGTTTTGTGGATACAAAACACAGATACAACGGGGCATTTTAAAAATTACGCGGTGTATCCATAGATACGCCGGCGTAATTCGTTTGTGGATCTGGCCCACACTCTATAATATTCTGTTATATATGTTTTTTTTAACCACTTCAATACCGGGCTTTTATACCCATCTCAATACCGGCCCTATTCTGGCACTTCTCTCCTACATGTACCAATCATCATTACTCAGAACCCCCAAACATTATATATGTTTTTTTTAGCAGACACCCTAGGGAATAAAATGACGGTCATTGCAACTTTTTATCTTGCACGGTATTTGCGCAATCATTTTTCAAACACGTTTTTTTCTGGAAAAAAATGGTTTCATGAATTAAAAAATAAAAAAACAGTAAAGTTAGCCCAATTTTTTCATAAAATATGAAGGACGATGTTACGTCGAGTAAATAGATACCTAACATGTCACGCTTTAAAATTGTGCACACTCATGGAATGGCGCCAAACTTCTGTACTTAAAAATCTCCATAGGCGACGCTTTGATTTTTTTTTACAGGTTACCAGTTTAAAGTTCCAGAGGAGGTCTAGTGCTAGAATTGTTGCTGGCACTTTAATGCACGCAGCGATAACTCACATATGTGGTTTGAACGGCGTTTACATATGTGGGCGGGACTTGCGTGTGCGTTCACTTCTGAGCGCGAGCTACCGGGGACAGGGGAGTTTTAATTATTTATTTATTTTTTTATTTTTCTTACACTTTCTTTCATGTTTTTATTTTTTTTATCACTTTTATTCCTATTACAAGGAATGTAAACATACCTTGTAATAGGAATAGTGTGCGACAGGTCCTCTTTATGGAGAGATACAGGGTCAATAAGACCCCACATCTCTCCTCCAGGCTGGAAAGCATGAGATTGTAAAAAAAAATTCACAGATCTCATGCTTACTAGCCGCAATTGTGGCTTTGTTTACTTTCGGGTACCTGGGCGTGACGTCATCACATCGCGCCCGGGCCTCCGACGGTCATAGAGATGACTGGTGACCATCTTATGGCTTGTAAACCATAATGTTAACTTGTGACTTATTGTTGTGCTTTGGAAACATCTTAAAGGAACATATACTACTAATAAGCTGAGCTATATATGCCTCTCTTATGCAAATACTAGTTGCTATCACTATTCATACTAACTACGTGCTTGACATAAGTTCTTGTTTATTAAAGGGCCCTTGCCCGAAGTTACTGAACATGTTCGCTCTAACTTTTTTATGGTAAGGGTTGGAGGTAAAATTTACCTACTCCCTTAGTGGCCTAATGCACTGCTGTATGTTTAAGTGATATGATGTAGAGAACCCCCAAACTCCTGTTTGTGTGGAGTGATGCCTGGGGTCCAATACTGAATTCTCACAGAGAAGTACATTGAAATTCCTTGCTATCCGCAGTTGTGGTTCACTCCCGTTGACCAGAGCTGTTACAGGCGGACACTTTTGAAACTTTGCGGGAACATGTGACACAAATACAGTGATCAGTAGCTAAAAATGTGCTGGGAAGGAGTTAACTACCTAGGGCGATCAAAGGGTTAACTGTGTGCCTAGCCGGTGTTTTTGTGTACTGTATGTGCTGCTTTTACTAGGGAGAGAGATGGATTGTAGTCGCTGCTTTGAAGGAGCACAGAACCCATCCCTTCATCCCCTGGCAGAACAGAGATCTGTCTCATTTACATAGGCAGATCATCGTCTTGTGTGATTTACTGACAATCGGTGGCTGTCAGAGGACATTGAGTGCCAGGCACCCACAGGTTGGCTTCTGCTGCGGAAGTGGCCAGCCGGTATGCGGGCGTGCCTCCTGCAGGCAGAGGTGCAGGGTCATACATATATATATATATATATATATACAGTGGAAACTTGGTTTACGAGTAACGCGTTAACGAGTATTTTGAAAGACGAGCAACTTTTTTTAGAGTGTTGTCTTACAAAACAAGCAGAATTCAAGCCAATGGGGTGTGCACCAGTGACACTCAGAACGGTTCAGAGCCGTTCAGCGTCATTTGGAAATACTCAGAAATACTCCATTCCCGGGTGTTTCCAAGCCTTTCTGAGAGTTTCCAAGATCAGCCGAGCTGTCCCTGTGTATTTCCGATGCTCTCCAGCGCCCCCCCCCAACTTTGGCCACATACGGTACTGCATACAATAGAAGTCAATTGTTGAACAAATTATCTTCATTTCCATTGACTTCTATGGGGAAACTCGCGTTGATATGCAAGTGCTTTGGATTACAAGCATTCTCCTGGAATGGGTTATACTCGTAATCCAAGGTTCCACTGTAATACCTCAGATTGCGAGTATCGCGGTTAACAAGCGTTTCGCAATACGAGCTATTATTTATTTTTAAAACCTGACTCGGTTTGTGAGTGTTGTCTCACAAAACGAGCAGGATTCAAGCCTCTGTGGTGTGCAGTACCAAATTTGGTCAGAGGTGCAAGGGCGCCAATGACACTCAGAGCCATTCAGATGCACTCAAAAACACAAAAAAAAATCAGAAAAACTTAGAAATACTCAGTTCTTGAGTGTTTCCAAGCCTTTCCGAGAGTTCCTGAGTGCATTCAAGTGGCTCTGAGTATTTCTGCGTCTCTCCGGTGACCCCCCCCACTTCTGGCCACATACGGTACTGCATACAACAGAAGTCAATGTTGAATGAATTATCTTCGTTTCTATTGACTTCTATGGGGAAACCCGCTTTGATATGTGAGTGCTTTGCATTACAAGCCTTTCCCTGGAACGGATTATGCTCGTAATCCAAGGTTCCACTGTGTGTGTGTATATACCGTGTTTCCCCCGAAAGCAAGACATCCCCCGAAAATAAGACCTACTTGCAGTTTTGCCTCTTGCTGAAATATAAGGCATCCCCCTGAAAATAAGACCTCCCCGAACATAAGGCATCCGGATAATAAGGCCCCCCCGAAGCTACCGTAACTCTGTACCCTGAACCATAGCGGCGGGCGCCGCGGCACAGCTCACTATTGGCCGCAGCACAGACGGAGCAGACAGGAAGTGCGTGGTCTCTTTTCATCAGAGAGCCCGCGCCGCCGCCAGGACAAGCTGCCGCCTGCTGCTCGCTCTGCCCTGACGGTGTCTGGCTGACTCACAATTAGACAGTGAGTAGCGCGGAGCAGGAGTCGGGCACATTGTGTGGACACACAGGGGTGACTGAGGTAGGGGGGAAATGTCTGATAAAGGGATGGGGGGGATGTCTGGTGAAGGTGTCCACTGGCACAGGGGTGGGGGAGGGGGATCACATAAAATGACATTTGTTCAACAATAAATGTGCACTGTATTCTTCTTCATGGAAAAATAAGACATCCCCTGAAAATAAGACCTAGCGCATCTTTGGGAGCAAAAGTTAATATAAGACACTGTCTTATTTTCGGGGAAACAGAGGGCCAGATTCACAAAGGAGATACGACGGAGTATCTCTCATAGTATCTATGCGACTGATTCATAGAATCAGTTACGCATAGATATCCCTAAGATCCGACAGGTGTAATTGTTTTACACTGTCGGATCTTAGGATGCATTAACGCGGCCGCCGCTGGGGGGAGTTTGCGTCGTAAACCAGCGTCGGGTATGCAAATTAGGAGTTACGGCGGCCCACGTAGTTTTTTCGCGTTCGCTACGTCGCCGCTAGTCTAGTTTCCCGTCGCAAAGTTAGTCGTCTTTTTGGGTGCCTTAACTTTAGTCAGCAAACGTATTGCTGTCTAAAGTATGGCCGTCGTTCCCGCGTCGAAATTTAAAATTTCACGTCGTTTGCGTAACACGTCCGGGAATACGGAAGTACGCTACGCGCGTCGCCGTTCGAAAAAATGACGTCACTTCACGCAAAGCACGGCGGGAGTTACGAAACGGAGCATGCGCAGTAGGTCCGGCGCGGGAGCGCGCCTAATTTAAATGTTACCCGCCCATTCGATTTGGACCGCCTTGCGCCGGACGTATTTCCGATACACCGCCGCAAGTTACACGGGCGCTAATGTACCTGAATCTGGCCCAGGGTATATATATATATATATATACACACACGTGATCCTGTGCAGAGCTGATGCCGTGTAGCAGTAAAACTGCTATAGGGTGGTCAGCAAAGAGTTAATCTCTAATAAGAAACCATTAACATCTAATAAAAATAGAAATGCCATTATTCAGGAGAATTGCTCTTTCAAATATGTAATTTTTTTTCCACTGACCACTAATAGCCTTATGGAAATAAATTATGACTGATCATTTGCATCTCCATCAGGATTTTATTCTTAGTTGCTCTGTGTTTTTCTTTTTTTTTCCGATTATATACCTTCCTCTTAAGCTGTTATTTTGTACATCTGCAAGGGAAAAAGCCAAGTTACATTATGTGGTTGGAAACGCAGGGCTTTAGCCAACTACTAAACATACAGCAAAGTTAATTGGTTTGCTGCATACTAATGAAACCAATTCAGAACCACTGGCAGCAGCCCTAGAGGGTGGAAGGGAATCCATGAGCTCACAGGCATCAAGTAGCGAGGGGTATTGAGGCCGTATATCACAGATGCAGCATCAGGGAAACTCATGGCAAAGAAAAAGTCTATTGTACAAAATTAAAAGGATGCCTAGGAGGCGTTTAAATGTTTTCAGATATACAAGGCAATGTGACCAACTTAACCACTTGCTTACTGGGCACATACACCCCCTTCCTGCCCAGGCGAAATTTCAGCTTCCGGCACTGCGCCGCTTTAACTGACAATTGCGCGGTCATGCGACGTGGCTCCCAAACAAAATTGATGTCTTTTTTTCCCCACAAATAGAGCTTTCTTTTGGTGGTATTTGATCACCTCTTCAGTTTTTATTTTTTGCGCTATAAACAAAAAAAGAGCGACAATTTTTAAAAAAACACAATGGCCTAGATTCACGTAGGGCAGCCTTACGTTGTGCGGGCGTAGCGTATCGTATTTACGCTACACCGCCGCTACTTAGAGAGGCAAGTGCTGTATTCACAAAGCACTTGCGTCCTAAGTTACGGCGGCGTAGCGTAAATCGGCCGGCGTAAGCGCGCGTAATTCAAAATAGGCAGGTCTGTTTTTGGTTGTATTTAAATTAAGCATGACCCCATGTGGATGCATGGCCGAACGAACGGCGCATGCGCGCGCATGCTCAGTATCACGTCGTATTTACGCCCAAAGATACGCCGGCTCAATGCCTGTGACATGAAAGTAACCTACGCACAGCCCCATTCACGTACGACTTACGTAAACGACGTAAAAAGATACGCTTGTTCCGACGTCCATACCTTGCATGGGCTGCGCCACCTAGAGACCTGCTTTATCTTTACACCGGCGTATGTCTTACGTAAACGGCGTAACGAATTGCGACGGGCGTTGGTACGTTCGTGAATCGGCATATCTTGCTCATTTACATATTCGACGCGGAAATCAATGGAATCGCCACCGAGCGGCCAGCGTAAATATGCACCCCAAGATACGACGGCGTAGGAGACTTATGCCGCTCGTATCTTGGCCAAATCTATGCGTAACTGATTCTATGAATCAGGCGCATAGATACGACGGCGGCCATTCGGACTTATGACGGTGTATCTGAAGATACGCCGTCGTAAGTCTTTGAGAATCTGGGCCAAGAAAGATCAAAACTCATCTCTTTTGATATCAAAAGAGACAGGAACAACAAGCGCCCAGAGGCGATTAAGTTTGCATGTGTCGCGCTATATAGGTTTCTCATTCATTCAATATTTTTAACTTTTTGCTATAATAAAAGTCAATTTTTTTTTTAAAAAAATATTATTTTTTCCTGAGTTTAGGCCGATACGTATTCTTCTACATATTTTTGGTAAAAAAAAATCGCAATAAGCGTATAGTGATTGGTTTGCGCAAAAAAGTTGTAGCGCCTACAAAATAGGGGACAAAATTATGTTTTTTTTATAATTTTTTATTTACTAGTAATGGCGGCGATCTGGTTTTTTTTATTGGGACTGCGACTTTATGGTGGACACATCGGACACTTTTGACAATTTTTTTTGACCATTCACATTTATACAGCGATCAGTGCTATAAATATGGAAGGGGTTAAATGTGTTCCCTGCTAGTGATTCTAACTGTGGGGAAAGGGGACTGACTGGGGGATCTGTGTCCCTATGTGCAACAACGATCGCCGCGATGCGCGCCCCAGTCATATGATGTCCACTCAGGATATTGAAACCACTTTGCCGACGTCTTTTCGCATAAGGCGGGCGGCAAGTGGTTAAAGCGGAAGTAAACCCATCTATTTGATAGTTTAAAAAAACAGTTAACATTCCCGGCATGCCAGAAATGCTAGATGTCACATTTGCTTGTGCTCTCAACCAAACTGTCAAACCATCCAATGGCTGGTTTGATAACTGATCACATGTGCAGCATCATGGCAGTTGCAGATAAAACAGAGGCCAAGATGGCAGCGTCCTTGGCTGAAAACAATAGGAGGGTTTACTTCCACTTTAAGTAAACCAGACAATATAGAAAAAAATATATTTTATTAATATTCCATTAAATTCACATAAAAATGGTCAAAGATGAACAATTACACAGGATGGTGCTCACACAGGTATATGGTAAATAACTTCATCATTTCAACAAATATTCCATATTTAAATATATAAATCGTTTTGTTATTTTCTGCACAAACCTGCAGCCTTTCCTATGTGAAAACATTACACAGCATCAGCTGTGCCCATTAAAAAGCCCCACTACATATCTACAAAGACGCCATGTGGCCGGGGTCATGACCCATGAAGATCATTTCTCACTAAGTTGAGATTTATAGACGAGATTCAACTTGAAATATCACCCCGGGGCAAATAAATCAATAAATAAACTGTTTATACAACACCTCCTTGGCTACTTGTTGAATGAAGGTCGGGGACCTCGGATCACACGGCTGCAATTACCATTCGTACCGCAGAAAAGAAGAACACGCCAAAGCTGGACAGGAAAAATGTAAATCTGTCTGCTTAGCCTCACCCCATTGGCATCCATCAATAAATCACAATATTAACCACTTCAGCACCGGAAGAATTTACCCCTTTTCTGACCAGAGCACTTTTTGCGATTCGGCGCTGCGTCGCTTTAACGGACAATCGCGCGGTCGTGCGACGTGGCTCCAAAACAAATTTGACGTCCTTTTTCCCCCACAAATAGAGATTCCCTTTGGTGGTATTTGATCACCAATCATCTCACCACTGGACAACAGTGTTGCCAACCTACCAGATTGAAATTTACTGGCACGACCCCAGAAATGTACTGGCGCAGCCACATTTTTACTGGCATTTCACAAAAGTTACTACATTTTTAGGTGCAAATTTCAGTATTAAGGGCCAGATTCACAGCGGAGATTCATAGAATCAGTTACGCATAGATATCCCTAAGATCCGACAGGTGTAATTGTTTTACACTGTCGGATCTTAGGATGCAGTATCGCGGCCGCCGCTGGGGGGAGTTTGCGTCGTAAACCAGCGTCGGGTATGCAAATTAGGAGTTACGGCGATCCACGATGGTTTTTCGCGTTCGCTAGTCTAGTTTCCCGTCGCAAAATTAGTCGTCGTTTTGGGTGCCTTAACTTTACACAGCAAACGTATGTGCTGTATAAAGTATGGCCGTCGTTCCCGCGTCGAAATTTAAAATTTCACGTTGTTTGCGTAAGACGTCCGGGAATACGGAAGTACGCTGCGCACGTTGCCGATCTAAAAAATGACGTCAGTTCGCGCAAAGCACGGCGGGAATTTCGAAACGGAGCATGCGCAGTAGGTCCGGCGCGGGAGCGCGTCTAATTTAAATGGCACACGCCCCTTATAAATTACGCAGGCTTACGCCTTAATTTTTCACGCAAGTGCTTGGTGAATCAGGCACTTGCGATGAAAAATTGCGGCGGTGTAACGTATCTACGATACGTTACGCCGCCGCGATTCTACCTGAATCTGGCCCTTAGGCTACAAACAAGCACTCTAGGTAAATAGCAATGTGATTGAAGGTAGATATTAAGGTAAAAAAACATATTTTTGTTATTTTCCATATAATTAGGGCAAATTATTTAGTCACATCACCCCCTGCCTCCATCCCCCCTGCCTTCACCCCCCTATACGGTGCCACAATCTCCCCCTGCCTTCAATCACCCCCTGCCTCCATCCCCCTCTGGGGTGCCACCAACAACCCCTGTCTCCATCCCCCACCCTCTGCGGTGCCACCATCCCCCTCTGCAGTGCCACCAACACCTCCTGCCTCCAATCACCCCCTGGCACTAACACCCCCTGCCTCCAATCTCCCCCTGCCTCCATTGCCCCCTGCCTCCATCCCCCTCTGCGGTGCCACTGCAGCCACCATCACCCCCTGCCTCCAATCTCCATGGGCAGTTCCAAGCCGAACCGATCTCGGCTATTTTTACTGGCACATTCCCGCAACCACTGACATTTACGAACGGGGGAAAGAAGTGCCCGTTTTTACGAACTGTCCATAAAAATATGGACGGTTGGCAACACTGCTGGACAATGAGGTCACTGGACTCCAATGGCCTCCACACTCACCACATCTCACCCAATAGGGAACCCGTTGGTAGAACGGGAGATTGGCATCATGGATCGATAAATCATGGTTCGATAAATCTGCAGCAACTGTGTGATGTCATCAGGTCACTATGGAGCAAAATCTCTGAGGAACGTTTCCAACACCTTGTTGTATCTATTCCACCAAGAATGAAGGCAGAAGGGGGTCCAACTCGGGACTAGCAAGGTGTACCTAATAAGGCTCGATTCACTCCTATGCATGTTGCTTTTGAGCGTTTTTGCAATGCTTTTTGCGGTTTTACCGCGATTTTACCGCGATTTGCGTTTTTTTTTTTGCCAGTAAATTTTATTTTTTTACATTTCCTTTAACAGCCAGCTATAAACAGGTTAAAAAAACTTGCATTTTGGATACAGGTCCATTGAATTCTATTGCATGCAAGACGCTGCTTTTTGCAGGAAAAAAAGTCCCTGGGGCAGATCCACAGAGAGAGTACGCCGGCGTATCTACTGATACGCCGGCGTACTTTCAAATTTCCCGCGGCGTACCTTTAGTTTGAATCCTCAAACCAAGATACGACGGCATCTGGGTTAGATCCGACAGGCGTACGGCTTCGTACGCCTTCGGATCTTAGATGCATTTTTTTCGGCGTCCGCTGGGTGGAGTTCGCGTCGTTTTCCGCGTCGGGTATGCAAATTAGCTTTTTCCGACGATCCATGAACGTACGCGCGGCCGTCGCATTCTTTTACGTCGTCTCTAGTCGGCTTTTTCCGTCGTATAGTTAAAGCTGCTGTTTTGCGGCGTATAGTTAGACTTGGCATGTTAAGTATGCCCGTCGTTCCCGCGTTTAATTTGAATTTTTTTTTTTAATTTTTTTGTAAGTTGTCCGTGAATCGGGATGGACGCAATTCATGTCTATGTTAAAAAAAATGACGTCCTAGCGACGTCATTTAGCGCAATGCACGGCGGGAAATTTAGGGACGGTGCATGCGCAGTTCATTCGGCGCGGGGACGCGCTTCATTTAAATGAAACACGTACCCCTAATCGCCGATTTGAATTCCGCCGCCAGAGATAGACTACGCCGTCGAAAGCTTACGGCTCAAAATCTTTAAGGATTCGAAGATAACACAGGTAAGTTACGGCGCCGTAGCGTATCTCTGATACGCTGCGCCGGGGCAGATCTTTGTGGATCTGCCCCCCTGACTCTTTCCAAAAACGCAGAGGCACAAAAAAGCATTGATGTGAACGTGTTCCTTAGGAAACCATGTTAAAAAATTTCCCTGCATTCCTGCAAAATGCATCAAAAAAAGCATTAGTGTGAATGGAGCCTAAAGTGGCCGGTGAGTGTACAACGTACATGAGAATCTGGTATTAAAAAAATAAAAATAAAGCAATAAAGTTCTTACAATTTGTTCAGATAATGATTTTCCAAATTTTGTGTTATGAAAATCCACTAGCATTCACCAACATTATTAAGTGACCCGGCCAATCCTTCCCTCTGTTTAGTAACAACGAGCCCCCCCCCCCCCCCCCCCCCCCCGCGATCCACTTGGTGGTGATACGAATACATTAGGCCTCATACAATTGAACACAGCAGGTGTCTTCCTATACACTGCTTTTAAATAGCATATTTATTTATGGACATCTATACATCATATTAACCCAGTTAGAGTTATATTTCCCCCCGGAGAAGCACGGAACAAGTCGCATTTAAAATGTGTTATATGGTCAAATCTGCATTCAAGGCCTGAAAGTTCTCTGAAAAGAATAAAAAGATGCTCGTTGTACATTTTTACGTTGAATGTTTTTTTTTTTCTTTTGCACAACTGTTTTGTTAACTAAAAAATAATAAAAAAACATTAAAAAATAAGGGGCAGATCCACGTACCTGCGCGTAATCTTCCACCGTGCGCAGCGTATCTAAGATACACTACGTCGCCGCAACTTCTTTTTTTTTCTAATCCACAAAGAATTTGCGCCGTAAGTTACAGCGGCGTAGTGTATCTTTGGCGGCGTAAGGCCTAGTACACACGAGAGGATTTATCCGCGGATACGGTCCACCGGACCGTTTCCGCGGATAAATCCTCTCGAGGATTTCCGCGGATTTGGATCCGATGGAGTGTACTCACCATCGGATCGAAATCCGCGCCGAAATCCCATCGCGATGACGTGTCGCGCCGTCGCTGCGATGATGACGCGGCGACGTGCGCGACGCTGTCATATAAGGAATTCCACGCATGCGTCGAATCATTACGACGCATGCGGGGGATCCATTCGGACGGATTGATCCGGTGAGTCTGTACAGACCAGCGGATCAATCCGTTGGGATGGATTCAAGCGGATAGATTTGAAAGCATGTCTTCAAATTTTTATCCGCTTGAAATCCATCCCAGGGGATAAAAATCCGCGGAAACAGATCCGCTGGATTGTACACACCAGCGGATCTATCCGCTGGAGCCGGTCCGTGGATCAATTCCAGCGGATGGATCCTCTCGTGTGTACGGGGCCTTAGGGCGTGGAATTCAAATGAATGCTATGGGGGGCGTGTTTTATGTAAATACGTCGTGACCCGACGTAAACAACGTATTTTTTTTAACTGCGCATGCGCCGTCCGTGGGGGTATCCCAGTGCGCATGCTCGAAATTAACCCGGAAAAAGCCAATGCTTTCGACGCTGACGTCATTCTACGCAAATCCCTATTGGCGAACGCACTTACGCAAACGACGTAAAAATTTCAAAATTGTGCGTGGGAACGACGGCCATACTTAACTCGATGTACGCCTCATAACAGCAGCTTTAACTATACGCCAGAAAAACCCGAACGAAAACAACAAAAAAAATGCGCCGGCCGGACGTACGTTCGTGGATCGCCGTAAATAGCTAATTTACATACTCGACGCGGAAATCGACGGAAACGCCACCTAGCGGCCGCCGAAATATTGCATCTAAGATCCGAAGGCGTACTAAGACGTACGCCTGTCGGATCTAGCCGAGATGCCGTCGTATCTTGTTTTGTTGATACAAAACAAAGATACGACGCGGGAATTTTAAAATTACGCCGGCGTACCAATAGATACGCCGGCGTAATCCTTTTGTGGAAATTAAGGTCGGGGGGCTTTGGGTGCTGACGAAAAAAAAAGGGGAATGCCATTCGGGGCCCTGGTGACCACCGGGCCCCTTAGAGATTGGGGGGGCTTTGGGTGCTGACAATTTTTTTTTTAAATAAATAATAATAAAAAAAGGGGGATGCCATCCGGGCCCCTTAGAGGTCGGGGGGGGGGGGGCTTTGGGTGCTGATGAAAAAAAAGGGGGATGCCATCCGGGCCCCTGGGGACCACCGGGCACCTTAGAGGTCGGGGGGGCTTTGGGTGCTGTTGAAAAAAAAGGGGGGAGATGCCATCCGGGCCCCTGGGGACCACTGGGCCCCTTTCAGGTGTACTGCCTGTACCCCCCTGATGGCGGCCCTGGAAGGCTGCCACAATGGCACCAGGAAAATTGAAAATTGTATTAAATATTTACCACCATATATCTTTCTTGGTGCCAATCCATGGAAGACACATACTTGTGGTAGTATGCTGCCATGCTGGTTCCAGGAAAATGGGAAATACTTTCCATAATTTTCATTCTTATGGTGCCAATTGCATTAATTCTCAATTTTTTTTTTTTCTTGTGCCAATCCATGGCAGGGTACTACCTCATGTATGCTGCCATGTTGGCATGCGCCGTCCGTGAAAGTATCCCAGTGCGCATGCCCCAAATTAACCCGCAAAAAGCCAATGCTTTCGGTGTGAACGTAAATTACGCCCAGCCCTATTCGCGAACGACTTACGCAAACGACGTAATCGACGGAAAATTCGATGCTGGCCCGACGTCCATACTTAACATTGGCTGCGCCTCATGTAGCAGGGGTAACTTTACGCCGGAAAAAGCCTTACGTAAACGGCGTATCTGTACTGCGACAGCCGGGCGTACGTTCGTGAATTGGCGCATCTAGCTGATTTACATATTCTAGCCGTAAATCAGCGTACACGCCCCTAGCGGCCAGCGTAAATATGCAGTTAAGATCCGACGGCATAGGCGACTTACGCTGGTCGTATCTTAGACAAATTCTAGCGTATCTGATTCTTTGAATCAGGCGCCAAGATACGACGCCTCATACTCAGAGATACGACGACGTATCTGGAGATATGCTGTCGTATCTCCTACCTGAATCTGGCCCATCGTGTGTACGCGGCATTACATCTACTTTTGAAAGATGGCAAGACGGAAGGAAGCAAAAGAGAGGAAAGGGGGGGGGGGGGGGGGGGGGGGAGGGAAATGTTTTTTCTACTTACAGCAGGCACTTATTGATTACTAGTCTCTGGTCCGAAGCATATCAGAAACCATTTAACAATACATCATTGGAGGAGCACAAAACAAAGGCAGGCCGTGTCAACTTAGCATTTCTGTCCCTTACTGCAGCTCGACAAGCAGGCTCCGGTGAATTTGCAGCAGGGACCCCGGGGAAGTTCAGGAATTATTAATATGTTTGCCTTACAATTTAATGCTACAAGCAAAATATCGCCCAGAGCGCTGAGCTGAGCCTATAATAATTGATCGTACAAATCAACCCATGACACGACTTATAATACAGCTGTACACAGCTAGATGTTCCTGCGACGGCTTGTAACAACATCCGCTAACATAGCAACGCATGTTCTGCTTTAGAGTTCACTTCCAGGGGTCGGGTTAATTAACAAGCCAATTTAAACAACTAAATAAGTCAGTTTTCCCTATCTGCGCGCTCTCATTAGTACCAACAGGCAATGCAAACCTCGCCAATCGCTAATGCGCAGATTGTGATCATTAGCATAAACCTGCAACTTAATTATGGCTTAGAAGGAAAGAAAACCAAGAATGTGTTACGGCTGATCGGTAGAGGTCACATTGTCATAAACCCACTATGGAGAGAACGCAGGCGAGAGGTAGACATCACCCTGGGTTTTGTCTATCTAAACCCAAAAACAAAAATCGGGGGCCAGATTCACGTAGGAGAGCGCATCTTTGTGCCGGCGTAACGTATCCTATTTACGTTACTCCTCCGCAACTTTGACAGGCAGTATTCACAAAGCAAAGCATGCGCGCGGCGTAGCGTAAATAGGCCGGCGTAAGCCCGCCTAATTCAAATGTGGAAGATGTGGGCGTGTGTTATGTAAATTTATTGTGACCCCACGTAAATGACGCTTTTTTACGAACGGCGCATGCGCCGTCCGTGAAAGTATCCCAGTGCGCATGCTCCAAATTAACCCGCAAAAAGCCAATGCTTTCGACGTGAACGTAAATGACGCCCAGCCCTATTCGCGAACGACTTACGCAAACGACGTAAAACTTAAAAAATTTGACGCTGTTCCGACGTCCATAAAAAAAGCCAATTCTGTTAACCAACTGGGAGCATTGTTGACTTTGTATGGATGTTTTCTACCACTGAATAATAAATATTAGATTTCGGATATACCGGTAGGTTAGACTATTTTTGATAATTTCATCAATGTTTTGTCTATATTTGGATTGATGGCTTAAAATATATCCTTTCCTAGACAGGCTCTCTTTTCTTGGAGTCCTTATATCCTTCTCTGTGGTGCACCAGATATCTCCATAACATCAATGTCCTCTAGACATCTGAGCTGTAAACTTTGTTTATATAGAACATGTATCATAATTCAGGTGGGGACTCATTGGGGTTATTTTCTTATTCAATGCATTTTTTTAGATTTTTTGGATTTGTGTATATATTTGTATTATGATAGGATGCTTTACATCAATTATGTATTTTCTAATATATTGTTCTCAATCTATAGTGACCATACATGCAGTACTTAGCTGAAATCTCCTGAGGAAGCCATCTTATGGCGAAACACGTAGAGCAAGAAGTTACTGCTGTTCATCTATCATATGGTTATTGTATGATGATATTCTGATTATTTTAATTTCTGTACCAATACATTTTTATATATATTTGTTTGCAGTTTTTCTGTGGCACCTTAACAATCCCATTATCTTCTTTCTATCAAATCTATGTATATTTTGGGATGTGGTGCCTTTGACTATCCAACATCCAGCAATTAACAATATTTTTGAATTGGTGCTCTTTTCCATATTTTTAAGGCTTGTGGACATTAAGGGCCAGATTCTCGAAGGCGTTACGACGGCGCAACACCATTAGCGCCGTCGTAACTCCTCATCTGGCCCCGGGTATCTATGCGACTTAGAATCAGTTGCCCATAGGTACCCATTAGATCTGACAAGCGTAGGGCTGTTACGCTGTCAGATCTTAAAAGTAATTTTTTTTCCCGCCGCTAGGTGTCGCATCGTCGCTTTTCCCCGTCGTCTATGCAAATTAGGTAAGTACGGCGATTCCCGAACATACGCGAGGTCGACGCAGCGAATTAACGTCGTTTGCGTAGCGTACCCGACGCGTAAGGTTGCCCCTGCTATTAGCAGGGACAACCAATGTTAACTATGGCCGTCGTTCCCGCGTCGAATTGAAACAAAATTACGTCGTTTGCGTAAGACGTCCGTGAATGGCGCTGGACGCCATTTACGTATACATCTAGGCAAATGATGTCGGGGCGACGTCATTTAGCGCAATGAACGTCGGGTAATTTACCCGACGGAGCATGCGCAGTACGCTCGGCGCGGGAGCGCGCCTAATTTAAATGGTGCCCGCCCCATTTGAATTGGGCGGGCTTGCGCCGAGCAATCTAACGATACACCGCCGCAAGTTTACAGGTAAGTGTTCTGAGAATCAGGATGTAAACCTGTAGACCTGCGGTGGTGTAACGTAGAGCTCATACATTACGCTGCCCAGGAGCAGCGCTAATGTATGAGAATCTGGCCCTAAATGTCTCAATGCAGATTCTTGGACAATCCCTCTTGATGCTTCAGGAGGCCCAATCCTAGGTCCACTTGAGGAACATGCATTTAGTTAAAGATGCTTAGTTGAGTTAAAAAAAAAATAAGAGAAATCAATAGGTAGTGGTGTTAGCAGAGGCTGTTGAGAGGAGATAAGAAGACACCAGAGCCCAAACTGGAGAAAGCAGCATGAAATCCAAACTGTCTGCCAACTCTCAATTTACTTTCCTTACTAAACTTTCAGCACTTTGATGAAGGCTTCTCAGCTGAAACGCGTCAGTGTACAGCCTCTCAGAAACTGGATAGGTTTACTATTTATGGTTTCTATCTGGTCTCCCTAAACATGGGCGCCGTAGGTGTATTGAGCCATGTATGCCCAAGCTGTGATGTAAACATCCTGTTTTGACGTGGTTTCACTTCCTGTGGATGAGATAGAGGCTTGGAGTGCAGGGGGAATGGGCGTTTCTATCCTGCCCTCCCTCCTATATAAAAAGGATAAGATGACCCAGCTGGAGTGACCCCCCTTGGTGGAGGACCGCCGACACTGACGACCTCTCACCACTTGTCCTTCTCCTGCACCCCTCCCCCCTTTTTTTTTCTTTTCTTCTCTCCTCTCTCTCTTCCCTCTCCCCTCGCCCGCTTTTCTTCCTTTTCTCTCATCCTCCTTCCTTTTCCCTCTTCATGTCCTCCCTTCTCACCTCTTTCTACCTGCTTTTCCCTCAGAAAATACTATGTGGTAGGCTTTGAATATCGGCCATACTACCACAGCTGATGGGTCTAGACTCTTATCAGACATGCCAACCTTAACATCGTTTTTTTTTTTTTGCTGTATGTATAGGCCATGTAAACTTGCATCTTTCTATGTCTGTATATTGTATTGTTCCAATATCCTTCAATAAAATTGTTTATGGGGAAAAAAAAAAGGATAAGATGAGCTGTGACCACGCCCCTGATGACGTTCCATTGACGAAACGCCACGTAGGGTGGAGCTCTGACATCACGACACTGCCACGTGTCGACTAAGGCCATTTTTGTGGTTGTAAACCAATGCTATTCATGACAGACTCTGCAGCCTGTGATATGCCTCTTTTTATTCAACAAAATGTAAGTACCATGACTGTTTTTTAGAAATACATTTTGCCTGGTTTTAATACTACACCATGAGAAGTTGCCTTTCTTGTGTTTTATGTATGCACCTATGATCTTCCGATTGGTGTTTTTTCACCTTAATGCATAGAATGCATTAACCCCCCTGGCGGTATTCCGGAGTCTGACTCTGGGTTACATTTTTGTGCTGCGATTGGTAACCCCGAGTCAGACTCTGGCTCGCCTCGTAGAATCCACAGGCTTGGTTTACTTACCTTGTCCCTGGATCCAGCGATGCCACCGCACTGTGTGAGCGAGCGGGACCTTGCTCGATTCACACAGTGCCTCTGTGTGCCGCCGATCTCCGTTCCCGGCGACGTTACGACGCACGGGAGCGGAGAAACGGCTCCAAATTCAAAAAGGTAAACAAACACATTACATACAGTATACTGTAATCTTATAGATTACAATACTGTATGTAAAAAATACACCCCCCCCATGTCCCTAGTGGTCTGTCCAGTGCCCTACATGTTCTTTTATATAATAAAAACTGTTCTTTCTGCCTGCAAACTGTAGATTGTCCATAGCAACCAAAAGTGTCCCTTTATGTCAAAAATGGTTTTAGAGCAGCTAGAAAACAGTGATAATAAATTATAATCACTTGCAGAATTGTGCGATAGCGATTTGTGGGGAAATTCGTCATAAAAAAATAAAAGTAATGTCAGTGACAATTCTGCAACTGATTATTTGTTATAATTATTTATAATTATTTATTATTATATAATTTATAATTTTTTTTTTTTTTTTAATTTCATACCCGGGATGCCTACTAGACTCTTGTTTGGTCAGATTTAAGTGAGTTATTCCTAAGAATTACAGGCCTACAGTATAAAACGCCAAATTTCCTTGCAAATAATGGTACCGCTTTCAGCACCTTTTTTCTGAAATAATCATACCGCCAGGGAGGTTAAGGTGAAAAAACATTTACACCTTTAATTCTGTATTTTTTTTGTTATTATAAATTCACCCATGTCTATTACTTTAGCAATGTGCAAACCAGATGATGTGGGCAGTAGAGAACAAATAGGACTGAAAAAGGCCTCCAACCTTGAACATAAATATACTGTAATCTAACAAGTTCACATGACTATGAGTGTGAATAGTAATAATCTACAAGTGTCTACTTACATCCAATGTAATCCTACAGGGACTGTACCAAGGGCATCACTGGGGACCATTGGAAACTGCTCCTGGACCGTTCCTTTTACCATTCTAATTGAAGTAAACCAAACTTTGATTGGATTCTTTGGTTGGGTTTTATACACCCTCATTGTTCTCTTTACTGAATGAGCCTGTCTGTTTTCATGTGTCTAAATAATAATCCCGGTTACCTTTAGGGTCAAATGCATTAGTGATCCTAATCTCATGCTGCTGAGGGATCTAATTACTGTTTGTCCATAACCTGATTTGCAGCAGATTGATTTCAAATGCTTAGATGCCTGGGATTAAGATCGACAGTGTAGTTTAGTCCTTACTAGGTGTAGTAAACAGGTGTGGCATATATACTGTATTTATTGGCGTATAACACTCACTTTTTCACCTTGCAAATCGGTTGCAAATAGTGTGTGTTATACGCCGATACTGCAATTTGGGCTGCCTCGGAGAGAATGGCGAGGGGGGGTGGGAACGAGCGCCGTCAGATTAATACAGCGAGAATCTCCTGTTTACTCAGCGGCCTCTGTAATAGGAAGTCCCGTCTCCTGGGTCGGCATTGGACCAGTGTTCTGTCTATCATAGAAGCCGATCAAGGAGGCGGGACTTTGTATTAAAGAGGCCGTTGAGTAAACAGGAGATTCTCGCTGTATGTTATCTGACGGCGCTCATCCCGCCCCTCTCCCTGAGATTGATCAGGCTGCATTCATGGCAATGGGGAGGCTGCAGATGGGCATTGATCAAGCTGCATTGATGGGCAATTGTGATGCTACAGATGGGCATTGATCGCGTAGCGTATCTTTTTTAGGCTACGCCGGCGTAGCGCAGAGCGGCAAGCACAGTATTCACAAAGCACTCGCCCCCACTCGCTGTCAAATCTATGCTGGGTTTCCTCAGCGTAAGCCAGCGTAGGTGGAAGTGGGCGTGAGCCATGCTAATGAGGCGTGACCCCATGTAAATGATGTGCCGAGTGACAACCCAGTGCGCATGCTCAGAATCACGTTGAAACTACTCCCTAAGATACGTCGAATCACTGCCTACGACGTGAAGGTAACCTAAGCCCAGCCCTATTCACGTACTACTACGTAAACGACGTAAAATACGACGGCTGTTCCCTGGTCCATACCTTTGCATTAGCTGCGCCTCATAGATGGGGAATAACTTTACACCGGATGTAAACCTTACGCAAACCGCGTATATTATGCGCCGGGCGCAACTACGTTCGTGAATCGACGTATCTCCCTCATTTGCATATTTGCAATGAGGCGGCCAGCGTCAATATGCGCCCACGATACGCCGGCATAGGAAAGTTACGTCGGTCGGATGAAGCCTATTTTCAGGCGTATCTAGTTCTGTGGGCACGGCGCATAGATACGACGGCGCACATTTACATTTACACGGCGTATCCTGAGATATCCCGACTTACTTTGGTGTAAGTGCTTTGTGAATCCGGGCCTTACTGTATATCCAAATGCCAAATAGCCTTACACTGGTCCAACTTCCCTTCATCTCCGTATACTGTATATGTAAAAGGGGGATCTTTCTACACTTCACGGGCTCAGAAAAGGTGCTGAAATGTAGGTGGGGGAGGGTATGTCTCCTTAGGCCACCTGGTAAAGGGTAACATTTTACCCTCCACCATGATGAAAGCAAGGTAAGAGAAGTCTAAGACTATTGACTATTGCTGGCAATATAGCATACTGTATGTTAAAATTCTTTTGACTTTTAACAGGAAAATGGAAACAATAGCACTTGATATCTTATTACACATTTACACATGAATTAGCCTGCAGAAATGTAATATTGCTGAAACGGATTAATGTAGTTTAAATGGCTGTGGAGATAACGATATCCTTCACACATGTTTAATGTATTCATCAATAGAATGCTTGGGCCAAAATCCATAGAAAGGTCACAAAGGTTTATATTGCAGTCTACTAGACCATGTCTTGCTGATAAAAAGGAGGTACTATAATAGAGCAGCATGGCAGCTTGATGGTTGGCACTAAGACCTTGGAGTAGTGTCGCCTAAAAGGTGTTTAAAAGCACATTAACAAGTTTGCTAAATATTGTCTCAGCTTAAGATGGCTGCCTTCTTTGTAAATCACCAGCACACAGTACAAAAATATATTAACCTTTTCACCTACCCTGTCTTCTTTTCCTTTCTATCCCTCCTTACAAGTTTTCCATCACACTCTTTCTTTATTATTTCTCCTTTTAACTTTTCTAGGTGGGTGACTGGGTGAAATCAGATTCAGCTCCATCTCTATTCTAGGGCCTATTAAACATAGGATATGTCCTTCACTCTTCACTCTCCTCTCTCGCTGACCCCTTCCCTTCCTTCTCTCTCTGTCCCCTTCCCTGTCCCATCACGTATTACCCCTCCTCCTTGTCCTTTTTGCTCTTTCATATGCCAGGTTCTTTCTTTCTCCGCCTCTATTACAGCCACCCCTCCTGTTTCTGATCCACTCTCTCTCTCTCTCTCTCTCTCTCTCTCTCTCTCTCTCTCTCTGTCTATCTTTGTCTATCTCTAGGCTACTTCTTCTTTCCCTCTCTGGTCTTGACTTATTCTTCTCTTCTTCTCTCTACCCCCATACTTATTTTTCTCTTCTTCCTCTGCCTTCCTCTTCTCTCTCTTTTCCTCTCTCTGTCTCTCCTCCATTTCTTCTCTCTCCTCTTTCTCTGTCTCTCCATACCTCTTATTCTCCCTCCTGTCCATCTCTCTTCTACCCCCTCTTTCTCTCGCTCTCTCCTTCTCTCCATACTCCTTTGTTTTCCTCCTCTCCCTCTCTGATTTTCCATACTCCATCTCTCTTCTCTCTCTGTTTTTTCATATTATTTATTCTCTCTCTCTCTCTCTCTCTCTCTCTCTCTCTTTCTCTCTCTCTCTCTCTATCTCTCTGTGTCTCTGCGCACTCTTCATCTTTCTCTTCTCTATCTCTCTGCACACTCTTCATCTTTCTCTTCTCTCTCTATATCTGTCTCTCCATACTTCTTCTCCCTCCACTCTATCTCTGTCTCTATAGTCATTCTCTCCCTGTCTCTCCACTTTCTGTGTCTCTCTCCACACCCCCTCTTTTTCCTCCCCTCTCGCTCTCTTCTCATACTTCTTCTTCTCCCACTCTCTCTCTCTGTCTCCCCATACTCGTTCTTCTCTTTCCTCTATCTCTGCCTCTCCCTACTCCTTCTCCCCCCTCTCTCCCTCTTTCTTTCAGTGTCCCCATACTCTCCTCCCTCATCTCTCTCTGTCTCTCCATACTCCTTCTTCCTTCTCTCTCTCTGTCTCTCCATACTCCTTCCTCTTATCTCTGTCACTCCATATTCCCTTTTCCTCCTCTTTCTCTGTTTCTTTATACTCCTTTTTCTGCTCCCTATCTCTCTCTGTCTCTCCATACTCTTTCTTCTTGCTCCTCTCTCTCTGTTGCTCCATACTCCTTCTTGTCCCAACTATATCTCTCTGTCTCTCCATACTCTTTCTTGTCCCTCTTCTCTCTCTCTTTCTCTCCATACTCCTTCTTCCTCCTCCCTCTCTCTCTTTCTCTCCATACTCCTTCTTCTTCCTCCTCTCTCTCTTTCTCTCCATACTCCTTCTTCTCTTTCCTTTGCTCTCTCTGTCTCTCCATACTCCTTTTTCTTCCCCCTCTCTCTCTCTCTCTTTCTCTTCATACTCCTTCTTTTTCCTCCTCTCTCTATCTCTCCATACTCCTTTTTCTACTTCCTATATCTCTCTGTCTCGCCATACTCCTTCTTCTTCCTCCTTTCTCTCTCTGTCTCTCCAATACTCCTTCTTCTCTCTCCCCTCACTCTTTCTCTATACTCCTTCTTTCTCCTCTCTATCTTTCTCTATACTTCTTCTTCCTTCTCTCGCTCTGTCTCTCCATCCTCCTCCTCCATCCTCTCTGTCTCTCCATACTGCTTCTTCATCCTCTCTTCCTGTATTTCCATACTCCTTCTTCTTCCTTCTCTCACTCTCTGTCTCTCCATACTCCTTCTCTTTCCTCTCTCTCTCTGTCTCTCAAATACTCCTTCTTCTCCCTCCCCTCTCTCTTTCTCTATACTCCTATTTTCTCCTCTCTTTCTTTCTCTATACTCCTTCTTTCTTCTCTCGCTCTGTCTCTCCATCTTGCATTCTCTCTGTCTCTCCATACTGCTTCTTCATCCTCTCTTTCTGTATTTCCATACTCCTTCTTCTTCCTTCTCTCACTCTCTGTCTCTCCATACTCCTTCTCCTTCCTCTCTCTCTCTCTCTCTCTCTGTTTCTCCATACTCCTTCTTTCTCCTCCCTCTCTCTGTCTCTTCAAACTCCTTCTCCCTTCTCTCACTCTCCTTCTCCTTCCTCTCTCTCTCAGTCTCTCCATACTCCTTCTCCTTCCTCTCTCTCTCTCTCTCTCTCTCTGTCTCTCCAATACCCCTTCTTCTTCCTCCCCTCTTTTTTTCTCTATACTCCTATTTTCTCCTCTCTTTCTTTCTCTATACTCCCTCTTTCTTCTCTCGCTCTGTCTCTCCATCCTCCATTCTCTCTGTCTCTCCATACTGCTTCTTCATCCTCTCTTCCTGTATTTCCATACTCCTTCTTCTTCCTTCTCTCACTCTCTGTCTCTCCATACTCCTCCTTCCTCTCTCTCTCTGTCTCTCCATACTCCTTCTTTCTCCTCCCTCTCTCTGTCTCTTCAAACTCCTTCTTCTCCCTTCTCCCTCTCTCTGTCTCTCCATACTCCTTCTCCTTCCTTTCTCTCTCTCTGTCTCTCCATACTCCTTCTTTCTCCTCCCTCTCTCTGTCTCTCCATACTCCTTCTTATCCATTCTCTCTCCCTCTGTCTTTCCATACTCCTTCTCCCTCCTTTCTCTCACCCTCCCCTCTGCAGTCGCATGATGTGATTCTGCAATCTCAATAAATGACATGTACAGGAATCCTGTTGGAGGCGGGGTGGGGTGGGGTGGGGGATATAAAAAATGTCAGGCTGCTCTGATTCCATGTAAATCCCTGTTTTGAATGCAGCTACAGGGCACCCAAAATGGCGTGATCTCATTCTGTAACAAATCCCATGGAGCAGAGAGGGATGAGAATGAGGGGGTGGGGGGGGGGGGAGACTGGGCTCTGGGACTAGGATTCAGCAGCAGTCGGGTTCATATCATGAGAACACTTTCATTTAATTGGCATGTGTGAGATCCAGATTGCCTGTGATACAGAGAACGCTCTTCTGTTTTGTGCCTAATCAGTTAGATAAGCAAGGCATCCTCTTTCTATATATAGTTTTATCCACACTGTCAAGACCCATTGTCTCTTAATGATAAGATTTCTGTGTAAGCATGACAGCATATCAGTAATACCATGGCTAACTGTTATTCAATGTAAATGCAATGCATTTCATTTGGAATTATTGGGAAACATAAGTCTTAATGTAATAAGGAATATCGGGAAGCAATACATTACCCCATAGCAGCCAATCACAAAGCATACTTTGAGAGCTTAGCATTGTAAGACTAGTGATAGACAGTTTCCTATGGCTTGCTATAGGTTCTGCTGATCTTTACTCTTTGCAATGTAAGTCCATAATCCCAGAGGTGCGTTGGCAACAGAGATACATAGAGCAAAGAAGACACAAAAAACATGTTTACTAATTCATAACTTGGATTTTAGAAGATAAGATAATGCTTAAGATATCCATAGTCAGTCTCACTGATTAGCAAACATTCAGACTGAATAACTAACATGAATACCAATCAATAGGTTTGTTGTGTGATGGCTGACACCATCTGGAACATCAAAATTATGTATAACCTCAACAGGACTAAAGACAAACACACACTTAGCTACCCTAAACAGTAATATTAGCTCAATAAAGTGAAACACAAAACAACGTGGACAGTTCATGGTTTACTTAAAGGAGACTTCCAAGTTTTAATGGCTTCCACATTCAAAAGACAACACTACAAGCCTTGGGAGCTCTT
The DNA here is from genome assembly GCF_905171775.1 of Rana temporaria. NCBI lineage: Eukaryota > Metazoa > Chordata > Amphibia > Anura > Ranidae > Rana > Rana temporaria. Next base: position 12,157,193 of record NC_053501.1, read on the forward strand.
TATTTTTCTCTTCCATCATCTGGCATCCCACAGGTTAAAAACAAGAGGTAAAAAAAAAGTATTTTAAAGGTGGCTCACTGGCACCCTCAGCCTGCCTGTTGAAGGAACTACATCCTCCTCTCTCCATTCCTATGTCCAACCGCCAACAAATGCCATTGAATAGAAATATGTGAAAATTCACCAATCCACTAAAGAAAATGAAAAAGCAATTTTTTTCCCCCTTCCTAACATGTGCTTGGAAATTAAAGAAAATCATCCAGTGTTGCCTCTTGAGGAAAGTGGAGTTTCAAAGAGTGCAAGGCCAAGGCACAGAGAGGAACATATTAAATGTGGGATTGCTGTAATACACCCAGGCAAATAAAGCATAATGCATTTGAATTATTAACCTGTTCTGCTCCATAAGCATGAAACGTTAATGAACCAATTTTGTAAGGCAAGTGCATTATTCCACTTTATCTTAAATACATTTCTAAGTCATATATATATATATATATATATATATATATATATATATATATATATATATATATATAAATTATTTCATCAAGCCACCAGCTGAATCTCAGTTAAAACCTGAATTGCTATCTATGCTACATGAATCTTTCACGTTCCCCCCCAAGCCATCTGCTTGTCTTACATAACTGGGGCAATCACATATGCATTCCATTAAAAAGTGAAATTGAGTGCTACTTTATTTTGTCATATTCCAAAGGATCCTCTAAATCTGAAACAGAGATCACCATATCACGGGTATCATTTTTTTTTTTTTACAGCGTTCTCTCTAACAAGACATGCCACCTTATCTATGCTATAGAAAAGCTGCAGCATTCATATTTTGGGGTTGTTGTACCTAAACCATACTTGCAGGTTTGCAAGGAGCCCTTGGCTTCCAGCTCAAGTCACGGGAAGCTATGTAACCTAATCCCCTCTTCCAAGGATAGATTAAGTGCCACAGCATAGATTTATTTTTCAATTCAACAAAAAATATCCCTCTACAACAAAATACAAAGGGTAACCCTTGGGTATATCAGCTCACACTAACAAATGTGGAAAATAAAGCATTAATAAGTAAAGCAGTCTGCAATGCAGCTAAAGCAGAAGAGACAAGATAGATCACACACAAAAATATTGTATGGAGAAATTAAGCTTGCTGTTTACCTGTTCTCTCTGGAGTCAAGACGGTTGCAGTTGGACCTTTTACCTGGAGATAAATTTATTAGAGGGTGCCTAAGGGAGGATCTCAGAGTCTTGCAAATTGTTTTCTGGTTACTTCTCTGCCCTTTGCCATTATCCAGCACTGGCATTCTAGAAATGTAGCCTTGATTTTTGACTATAGGTAATCCAAAGGGTATGCTCCATTAAAACCGACATCTGGAGGGAACTGGAGGGGAAACAGGGCAGATGCAAAGAGATTTGGCTTGTGGTACCATCCCCAGTGCAGGCAAGGAGGAAGAGTACAGCTTAAGCATGGCAGCCTGTTCACATAATAATACCTTTAGCCCCCAACTTGGTCTAGAGGACACATCATTATTGACATTTAAGCAAAACAATATATATATATATTTGCAGTTCCAGCCTTTCACAGACCTCCTTAGAGCAGTAAATCCAATGAAGACAAATACTTTTCCCCAGCTTGGGTTGGTGAAAGGTAGACAGGTAAAAATTGTTGTTGTGACCTTGCAATGTACCTGATCCAGGTTAAGCCTTAAAACCTTTTTTTGTTTCCCCTTCAAGCCAAAGCCGACAACATACCCCAGCCCAGCTCAGTACCCACTGGGCTAGCAGCCATGGAGAAGCCTTGAGGTGTACAGCACTTGTATTCCGGGGCGTTTGTTAGCTGCTCCTTGCAATTAGCAGACGATGGGAACCTAAAAGGAGCCAGTCTGCTGCTGAAGCAATTTTTTTTTAGGGCAGGGGCTGAATCAGATCCTGATGTCCAAGGTGCTGAGATCCCTGTCCTGGGGTTGTGATTAAAAAAAAAAAATCTCGAAATAAAAGAGGGGATCCAGATGCAAGGTGAGGTATTGGATCCTTGTCTCAGGGGCTGATCAGATCACAGGGGGCTGATTGATAGGCGCTTGATCCAGGTCGCTTTCCCAAGGTGCTGAACCAGATCCTTTCTGCTGAGCAGTGAGTGATCCAGATTTCTGAGCAGAGAGGAAGGGAGGGGGTTATTGTGAGATCCAGATGGCTGTGTAATGTACTGTGCTAGATCCTGGTCTCTGATTCTGATCACTGTGCTAAATCGGAGAGCTGAGGATCCCAATTCAGCTGCTGTCCAGGGTGCTAAATCAGACAGGTAAGGATTCCCTTCCGCTGCTGTCCAGGGTGCTGAATCATAGAGCTATGGATGCACTGCAGCCGCTGTCCAGGGTGCTGAATCAGAGAGGTAAGGATCCCCTGCGGCCGCTGTCCAGGGTGCTGAATCAGAGAGGTAAGGATCCCCTGCAGCCGCTGTCCAGGGTGCTGAATTCGAGATGTAAGAATCCCCTTCAACCGCTGTCCAGGGTGCCGAATCAGACGGCTGTGGATCCCTCTTCCAGCTGCTGTCCAGGGTGCTGATTTAAGCGATTCTACCGGCCACTGTCCAGGGTGCTGATTAAGGACACTGTGGATCCCTCCAGCCGCTGTCCAAGGTGCTGAATCAGAGAACTATGGATCCCCTCCAGCCACTGTCCAGGGTGCTACACCAGAGCAGTATGGATCCCCTCTGCACCAGATTATGGGTCCCCTCTAGCTGTCCAGGGTGCTGAAGGTCAACAGCAGGTTCAATGCAACCCCTTCCTGGCTCCTTGGATTTCACTGCTGTGCCTTCTCACAGGGAGGGTTCAGGGCTGCAGTTACCAGCCCTGGACACTAGACACAGACACTGGTCGTGCCTAAAACACAGAAAAGCCCTTTCTGCAGGCAGCTCAGCCGACCTCCACCGTCTCTGCCTTGGCAAAACAGCACAAGCATGCTGCTGCATACACAGCAAGTCAGTCTTGCAGGGAGGACTGAGCAAGCATCGGGGCTGAGATGCAGGTCTGTGGCTGCTTCCCTTCCAGCGGTGACACAGCCATCTCTGCCAGATGAAGGAGCCCTGCCTCAGTCTGCATCAGGGGGGGAGAAGGAGAAAAAAAAAGCTTCTCTCCTCTGCAAGCTTGAAGCTGTCTCTGCAGTGAGAGCGATCAAGTGGCTGAGATGGGAAAGTCAGATCAGATCACAGCAGGCAGAATTGCACTGCTGCACCTCGTACTTCCCCTAGTACAGCCTACACGCTGAGTTAATCCTAAGAGTGATTGAATGCCACATGCATGGGGGAGATGGGGAGAAGGGGGAGGGGGTGCTGCCTTTAAAGGCCCTTTTTGTAACCTCTTTAGCTGCATAAGTGGCTTGTTGAGCAGTAATCACATTGATAAGCCAGTTTCATTCTTGGATTGCCATGCAATCCGTTGCAGCTTGTAGACACTGCAACATTGAATGTACATGCAAAACAGTCTACAGTGACTCCTAGATCATACATGATTTACTAATCAATCAGCAGAACTCAATTTCTAAGGGGAACTTGGAAGCTTTTCATTGCACAGGTAAGTGCAAGCTTGGCACTGCTCTAGGCTCAACCCCCACAGTGTAGTGGAAAGCCTTAAAAAAATTGGAGGGTTCCCCATGGGGTAGCACAAGAACTGCACAAAAGGTCGACAAAGTTCAGGATATCTAAAGAGAAGGGAGGGCTAGGTGGTGCCAAAGGAGAAAAAGGACACCTGGTTGGGCTAAATAGTAGCAGATATCAGTGCCAAAGAAGCTCAATTATCAGAGAGGGTGGGGTCTGGATTTGAGGTTTTGGAGATGGATGCAAGAGGAAGGCTTTGCTCTTTGCAGAACAACCCAATCACCGCCACTGCAGGTAGAGGAGCACCTGGGCAAGTCTAGCTAAGCTCAGTCTAGGCATCCATTGAAGAAAAAGTCTTGGTCAGGCGTGGCCAACACACAGGTAGGGAGCCAATCAATAGAAAAAATGGAACTGGCTTATGCAAAGAGCTAGAAAAGGGCAGTGTGAAGATATGTACCATACAGTGTTCCTTTGGATGACAAGCAAGGGTTATTTGCATGTACCCACCCACTTAGAGAGATGCACAGCATGTAGGTTTCAGTAACTCCTTCCATCAGACTTGTGAAACTCCTTACAGAAGGCTGGACCTTGCTTTGCTGGATGGTCACTTGAGTTGTGGTTAACTCAACTTTGCGGTCTGCAGAAAATGACTTGTGGATCATGGATCTCTTTCTTCTTTCTTCTTTTGATCATGGATCACTGCCTCTTCAGGGATTTCTGTTTTTTTCTTTAATGTGGACAAAGAATCCTAAACTCTTCTCACTTTTCTTTTGTTTTAGGCAATAGGCACCTTTGTCAAAACCTGGTAGGACTTGGCAATTTCAGCATTACAGCATTGCATACATTGTGTTTGTCTCTCTTCAAACGTTTGCAAAAGTGTTTCTAGATATGTACTGCTTTGAACTTGAAAAGTGAATGATCTTATCTTACATTAGCACAAAATGCAACAATGTTTTTAAAAATGCACTGCTTTGAATTTGAAAATGCAATATTTGTCTTACATTAGCACAAACTGCAACAATGTTTCTGCTTTGAATTATAAGTGATGTGTGCATGACTGGGCAAAGTTCATTAACTCATGCAAACATGTTTACAGTTTGTTTTGCTGTAGTGAATTATATTGTTAATTTTTTTTTAGTTTAACCACTTCAGCCCCGGACCATTTGGCTGGTCAATGATCGGGCCACTTTTTGCGATTCGGCACTGCGTCGCTTTAACTGACAATTGCGTGGTCGTGCGACGTGGCTCCTAAGCAATTTAGTTTTTTTTAATCAAATAAAATTATTGTTTTCATTTTCTTTTTACTGTTTGTTGCCTTTTAGTGCTGTTAACCACTTAAGCCCCAGACCAATATGCAGGTAAAGGACCTGGCCCCTTTATGCGATTTGGCACTGCGTCGCCTTAACTGACAATTGCGCGGTCGTGTGACGTGGCTCCCAAAAAAAATTGGCGTCCTTTTTGTCTCACAAATAGAGATTTCTTTTGGTGGTATTAGATCACCTCTGTGGTTTTTATTTTTTGCGCTATAAACAAAACAGAGCGATAATTTTGAAAAAAAAAATGAATATTTTTTACTTTTTGCTATATTAAATACCCCCCAAAAATCTATAAAAAAAATGTCCCTTAGTTTAGGCCGATACGTATTCTTCTACATATTTTTCGTTAAAAAAAATCGCAATAAGCGTTTATTGATTGGTTTGCGCAAAAGTTATAGCATCTACAAATAGGGGATAGATTTATGGCATTTTTATGGCGTCAATCTGCAATTTTTATCGGTACTGCGACCTTATAGCGGACACTTCGGACACTTTTGACACATTTTTGAGACCATTGGCATTTTTATAGCGATCAGTGGTATAAAAATGCATTGATTACTGTAAAAATGTCACTGGCAGGGAAGGGGTTAACACTAGGGGGCAAGGAAGGGGTTAATTATGTTCCCTCATTGTGTCCTAACTGAAGGGGGGTGGGACTGACTAGGGGAAATGACAGATCACTGTTCATACATTGTATGAACATGCGATCAGTCATTTCTCCCCCTGAAAGGACCTGGAGCAGCTCCCGGTTCACGCTCTGCAATGAGCGATCGCGGGTGCCCACCGGGCACTCGCATCGGCACCAGGGGCGAGCAGGGGGCGCACGTGCACGCCTCCGGAAGCGCGTGGACCCCTATAGGTAGATTCAAGTAGATGTGCCTAAACTTGCGGCGGCGTAGCTTAGTGTGTTTAGGCTACGCCGCCGTAAGTTAGCTAGGCAAGTACATGATTCTCAATGTACTTGCCTGCTAATATACGGCGGCGTAGCCTAAATCGGGCGGGCGTAAGGGTGCCTGAATTCAAATGTCTTGGAGGGGGGCGTGTTTGATGGTAATGAGGCTTGACCTCACGTTTTTTACGGGTTCTTTTAACTGCGCATGCGCCGGGCGCCTACATTTCCCAGTGTGCATTGCGGCTACGTACGCCACACGGGCCTATTGATTTCGATGTGGACGTAAACGATGTAAATCCCGATTCACAAATTACTTACGCAAACAATTCGAATCTCGCGGCGGGAACGACGGCCATACTTTAACATTGTTATTCCACCTAATAGATGGAATAACTTTAGGCCTGCTAATGCCTTACGGAAACGGCGTAAATCGACTGCGGCGGCCGGGCGTACGTTCGTGAATCGGCGTATCAACTCATTTACATATTCTACGCCGACCGCAATGGAAGCGCCACCTAGCGGCCATCCAAAATAGCCGTCCTATCTTAGATATGTTTAAGCGTATCTCTGTTTGAGCATACGCTTAAACATAAGTCGGCGTAGATTCTGAGTTAGGTCGACTTATCTACTGATAAGTCGGCCTAACTCTACCTGAATCTACCTACTAGTGTCTGCAATGCAAAATCACGTTATATTACGTGATTTTGCTCGGCCGACCTGCCGCTGTAAAACTACGGTGGGCGGTCGGCAAGAGGTTAATTGAGCTTATGCGGTAACATATGAAAGGTAAATAGACTGTTCACTTTGCAAGCGAATTTTTCCTTAGTGAATGTGGGGAAAGTTCACTTTGAAGAATACCAAATCTCTTGCAAGGAACTTAAAAAAAAAATAGTTTTGCTTGCACATGATTGAATGATGGAAGGCAGGAGGGCTCTGTTCCATTCACTAAATTCCACCTTCCCAGCTCAATGTAATTATATTGTTAGTTGTGTTTTGTTATGGAATATTAAATCCCAGTGTTTAGGTATGGAGACTAGGGATGAGCTTCGAGTTCAAGTCAAACCCATGTTCGACTTGAAGAACGGCTATTCGACCGCTCGCTGAATTTCGAACATTATGGGCCGTTTGCACCAAATTCGAGTGGCGTGTCACGGCCCATAATTCACTGCGGCATCGCAGTGCATTGCTGGCTGATAATTGACCAAGCATGCACCTTGACCCGCATGCTTTGGCCAATCACAGCGCGGAAAAAACGGAGAGCCATAATAGGCCAAAGCCAGGGTGGCTTTGGCCAATTATGTCTCAGGGGGTTTAGTATACGCCCCACACTATATAAGGCCGCCTCCGTGGCAGCCTTGTGTAGTGTGTTGCGGCGGTGTTTAACCACTTAAGGACCACCTCCTGCACATATACGTCAGCAGAATGGCACGGATGGGCACAAGCATGTACAGGTACGTCCTCTTTAATTGCCCAGCCGTAGGTTGCGGGTGCGCGCACGTGTTGCGCGCCCGCGACCCGGTCCGAAGCTCTGTGACCCGCGGAACCCGCGGACCCGATCGCTGCTGGAGTCCCGCGATCGGTCCCCAGAGCTGAAGAATGAGGAGAGCTGTGTGTAAACACAGCTTCCCGGTCTTCACTGTATAGGGAACCACAATCAATGATGTCACACCTACAGCCACACCCCCTACAGTTATAAACACAGATGAGGTCACACTTAACCCCTTCAGCGCCCCCTTTTGGTTATCTCCCAAACTGCAATTGTCATTTTCACAGTAAACAATGCATTTTTAATGCATTTTTTGCTGTGAAAATGACAATGGTCCCAAAAATGTGTCAAAATTGTCTGAAGTGTCTGCCATAATGTTGCAGTCACGAAAAAAATTACTGATCGCCGCCATTAATAGTAAAAATTTTTTTTTATAAAAATGCAATAAAACTATCCCCTATTTTGTAAACGCTATAAATTTTGCGCAAACCAATCGATAAACGCTTATTGCGATTTTTTTTACCAAAAATAGGTAGAAGAATACGTATCGGCCTAAACTGAGAGAAAAAAAATTATATGTTTTTGAGAGATATTTATTATAGCAAAAAGTTAAAAATATTGCATTATTTTCAAAATTGTCGCTCTATTTTTTTTTATAGCGCAAAAAATAAAAACCGCAGAGGTGATCAAATAACACCAAAAGAAAGCTCTATTTGTGGAAAAAAAGGACGCCAATTTTGTTTGGGAGCCACGTCGCACGACCGCGCAATTGTCAGTTAAAGCGACGCAGTGCCGAATCGCAAAAACTGGCCAGGTCCTTTACCTGCTTAAAGGTGCGGGTCTTAAGTGGTTAAAGACAGACAGAGAGAGAGAGACAGCGTAATTTATTTTGAGTTAGATAGAGCAGGAAGGCAGGTGAGTCAGTTAGCTTCAGTTACAGTGTATAGAGGATATATATGCATCCCAGGTGTTGTATATATATTTAAACACTGTATTCAGTTTAGCTAGATCCGTTCCTGTATTCTCTTCATAATATAATGACAGGCAGGCAGGTGATTGTGCTAGCTGCAGAATTTTCACTTAGTGTACTGTGTCCTTTGCACAGTGTGCAGCTAAAGCTACCTGAATACAATTGCTGGTGTTCTCATACAAATACAGGCAAGGAGCTGCAGAATTTTGGTTTAGTGTCCTTTGCACAGGACCAGACATTACATTAAAGCCGCAAGCAGTTTTAAATGACTTTTTTTCCTATAGAAATTTCATTTTGTGCAGGGACAGTTCTAAACCCGGGAAACACGTGCCACTTCACAGGCATACTATAGACACCCAGCAGGTACGATATTTAAAGGAATATTTCACTCTTTTTTCACAATAAAATCACTGCTCCCGAAAAAACATCCATTTAAAAAAAAAAAATTGCATTGATACACGTCCCCTGGGGCAGGACCCGGGTCCCCAGACCCTTTTTAGGACAATAACTTGGATATTAGCCTTTAAAATGAGCACTTTTGATTCCGAACGTTCGTGTCCCATAGACTTTAATGGGGTTTGTGCAAACTTTCGGTCCTTTCACAGGTTCTGGTGCGAACCGGGGGGGGTGTTTGGCTCATCCCTAATGGAGACATGTCAAGGTGCAGAGGTGAGGTATATTTAAAAATTAGGTCTGCAGGGACTTTCTTTGGTGAAAGTAGTGAAAACTGTATAAGAACCAGTATTACTACTGCTACAATGTGTTTCTTGGTTGATGCCATTGCCCACTACATCCGGTAAAGTCCATGAGCATCTGAGAAACCAAGAATGGCAAAGTAAAATGTTTTTGAACAAAAATATAATAACTTCAGGCAGTACATACTTTGATTCCATCATATCATAGCGTATCTCTCTATTTGGCTACAGTTTGGCTATCTATGGCATTATTATTAGGAACTATCCTAGCTTTTTGAACTCCTTCTGTTGAACTGTGTTTGGCTTTTAATCCCAGCCAACTGTACCATACTGTACCATACAATTCATATTTTTTTGTAATTTTAGACTGAATTCTTGTCATTAAAATGGAGGTTCCATCAAAAAAACTATTTTGCTTTAACTACTTGCCGTCGCCGCACCGTCATTTTACGTCCACAAGGTGGCTCTCCTAGGCGAGACCACGTAAATGGACGTCCTACCCTTTAGCCGCCACTAGGGGCGCGCGCGCGCGCGCCCCCCGCTCGCCCCCGACTCCCGTGCGTGTGCCCGGCGGGCGCGATCGCCGCCGGGCACACGCGATCGCTCGGTACAGAGCGGGGAACGGGAGCTGTGTGTGTAAACACACAGCTCTCGTTCCTGTCAGCAGGGGAAATGCTGATTTTCTGTTCATACAATGTATGAACAGAAAATCAGTGTTTCCCCAAGTGAGGCCACCCCCCCCCACAGTAAGAACACACCCAGGCATACTTAACCCCTTCCCCGCCCCCTAGTGTTAACCCCTTCACTGCCAGTGGCATTTTTATAGTAATCTAATGCATTTTTATAGCACTGATCGCTATAAAAATGCCAATGGTCCCAAAAATGTGTCAAAAATGTCCGAAGTGTCCGCCATAATGTCGCAATACCGAAAAAAAAATCGCTGATCGCCGCCATTACTAGTAAAAAAAATATTAATAAAAATGCCATAAAAATACCCCCTATTTTGTAAACGCTATAACTTTTGCGCAAACCAATCAATAAACGCTTATTGCGATTTTTTTTACGAAAAATATGTAGAAGAATACGTATCGGCCTAAACTGAGGAAAAAAAATGTTTTTTTATATATTTTTGGGGGATATTTATTACAGCAAAAAGTAAAAAATATTCATTTTTTTCAAAATTGTCGTTCTATTTTTGTTTATAGCGCAAAAAAAAAAAAAACGCAGAGGTGATCAAATACCACCAAAAGAAAGCTCTATTTGTGGGAAAAAAAGGACGCCAATTTTGTTTGGGAGCCACGTAGCACGACCGCGCAATTGTCTGTTAAAGCGACGCAGTCCCGAATCGCAAAAAGTACTCTGGTCTTTGGGCAGCAATATGGTCCGGGGGGTAAGTGGTTAAACTGTAGCTTACGACTAAAAAAGAAAAAAATATATATATTTTTTACTCATCTGGAAATGCCTGTTGCTATGCGGTCCCACGAAATCTGCCTTTGAAACCACCTAGGATTCTGACATCATCTCCCTCTAATGCAGTGCGCTGTCCAAATATCACTCCCCATCCAAGACTTCCAGGAAGTAAGTGCCTGTAGGCTTCACAATGCCCACAAGCAAAATGACAACGGTGTGGACATAGTTTTATAAACTATCTTTTTTGAATATCTGTTCGGATTGGCGGCGGATTGTAAAATAGTAAGTGACCGGATTTATATTATAAAAACTCAGGATGAAAGGACATACATTTAAAAAATGCTAATTGTGGTTGGAACTCCGCTTTAAATCCCACAGATTGTAGAATCATACTTACCTAGCTGGATGCAGCATCGCTCCGATGCAGCATCTGTCTCCCCCCGCTGCTCTAACACTGAGAGCTGAGTGATCAAACACTACAGATCGCTTGATTCTCAGAGCTCCTTGAGCAGAGAGTTGGTGGCTGTCAGTCATCGCCTCTCTGCCCTTCCTCCCCCCATTCACTGGAGCACTGGGCTGTGAAGGGAGAAGGAGCAGCCAGCTCAGTCTCTCAGTGGCTCGCTAAGAGGCTGAGCCGGGTGCTATTCCAGGCATGTGGGCAGAGCCTAATCATATGGTCACGAGCTTGCCCAAGCCTGGACCAGTTCTGTGACATCAGCAGACAGCGGACTTCAGCCTGCTGTCTGCTGAAGACGGGTCGCAGGAGTGCAGAACAAACAGCACTCCTGTGATCCACAGGAGAAGTAGACCCAAACGATATTTCCTCTAAGTTCCTAGATCTGTGAATCTGCTATTGTAATTGTTGTGAGATGGTCAAACTATTTCTGATGTTTTTTTTTGATAAATGTTCTAATAAAAAAAATGAAATTTGTCCTATCAGAGAACTCTTTGCATTCCATTAGAAAGTGCTAAGCATTCTGTGAATTTTGCCCATACTGAGTGTCTGACCTCCTGTATTCAGTAGTATATTTAGGTTTTGTGCTGCCCTAGGCCTGACTAAACTCATGCACCCCCTAATTTAAATATTACCCACCCCTGACTGTCAAGGCCACACCCCTTTCTGTTTAAGACCCGCCCTGAATTTTCTGAGTGGGAACACTAGTTCTGAGAGCCTGGGCGGGCAATGGATTTTCTTAATTTGCATAGATTTCCTCTCACTTCGTGTTTGTTTATGGGGCAGGAATTTAAGAGGACCTGTCATGTTTGTTTCTATTACAAGGGATGTTTACATTTAACTGACAATTGCGTGCGACGTGGCTCCCAAACAAAATTGGCGTCTTTTTTTCCCCACAAATAGAGCTTTTTTTTTGGTGGTATTTGATCACCTCTGTAGTTTTTATTTCTTGCGCTATAAACAAAAATAGAGCGACAATTTTTAAAAAAGTTCAATATTTTTTACTTTTTGCCATAATAAATATCCCCAAAAAATATATAATTTATTTACGTAATCTTCTACATATTTTTGGTAAAAAAAATCGCAATAAGCATTTATTGATTGGTTTGCGCAAAACTTATAGCGTCTATAGTACCAAATAGGGGATAGTTGTATTGCATTTTTATTCATCATTTTTTTCCAGTAATGGCAGCGATCAGCGATTTTTATCATGACTGTGACAATATGGCGGACACATCAGACACTTTTGACACTATTTTGGGATCATTTTAATTTTTACAGAGAACAGTGCTATAAAAATGCACTGGTTACTGTAAAAATGACACTGGCAGTGAAGGGGTTAACCAGGGGGGGCACTGTAGGGGTTAAGTGAGCCCTAATGTGTGTTTCTAACTGTGGGGGGCATGGTTTAGCGTGTGATGTCACTGATCGTCGTTCCCTGTGACAGGGAACAGACGATCAGAGACAGGCACACTAGGAAGCACAGGGAGAGGTTTGTTTACACTTACCTCTCCCCGTTCTTCAGCTCTGTGACTCGATCGCGGGACACCGGCGGCAATCGGGTCCGCTGTTCCCGCGGGGACGGTCACGGAGAAGTCAAGGCGCGCTGAGCGACCCATGGCTGGGCTCTTAAAGGGGACGTATATGTACGCCCTTGTGCCCAGCCGTGCCATTCTGCAGACGTATATCTGCGTGCGGCGGTCCTCAAGTGGTCAAGTGCACCAAAAACAATCAAATACACACAAACCTGAGAAAAGAAAACTTACTGAAATAAATTAAACTACCTTAAAAAAAAGAATAATAAGGCCCACATAACAAACTTTTTTTTCAAATAAAGTTGATCTATGCACCTCCGTGAACAAAACTGAGATCTCGCACTTTGGCGACGCTGAAACCAATTTGGTAAAAATCACGCCGCTCATCCCTCACAATTAGCTGTATATATATCTCTGTTCAGGAGATCTGAGAGGAAGAAAATTGTAACAAAAAGCAGAAATCAGCTGCGAGTCATTCAGCAACTGAACATGAGAGGCTTTTGCAGTCATTTTTAATATATATTCTTTAAAACGATTCTTCTATAAATTCTCATCCTCTTCACTAGGTATTCGGTTTTGACAGACTGACTTCCATTGATTTTATTATTTTTTCCAGTTCTAGCAGAGCTGATTTGGCCTTTGGGTCCCTGTGTAATGTTTCTGGTCCTGACTCAGATCGAGGCTTGGTTTTTATTAGGGTTGTCCCGATACCATTACTAGTATCGGTATCAAGACCGATACCGAGCATTTGCGCAGTACTTGCGGAAGGAGTGGAGGGCGGCGCATCGAACTGGCAAGGAGTGCAGAGTTCAGGGCGCAGCCGCATCATCATTTGAGATTGACGACTGGAGCCGTCACATGCGGCCGCGGAAGTGACGCTCCATGTTGCCGTCAGAGACGCCCATCTTGGTACACCCTGCACTTAGCCACAGTATGCCAGCAGCAGACATCTTGCTACACCCAACCCATATAGTTTGGACTGGGTGTAACAAGATGGCTGCTGATGCTTTTATGCGGCCGAGTGCAAGGAGTACCAGGATGGACGTTGCAGGCAGCCTTCCCTAATGGCATTTTAGTGCCTGCCCATCAGTGGCCATAAATGTCACCTATCAGTGCCTGTCAGCCGTCTGTGCCATCTGTCAGTGCCCACTAGCCATCAGTGCCATCTGCCAGTGCCAGCCAGCCTTCAGTGCCACCTGCCAGTGCCCGCCAGCCGTCAGTGCCATCTGCCAGTGCCCACCAGCCGTCAGTGCCACCTGCCAGTGCCAGTCAGCTGTCAGTGCCATCTGCCAGTGCCAGCCAGCCATCAGTGCCAACTGCCAGTGCCAGCCAGCCGTCAGTGCCATCTGTCTGTGCCAGTTAGCCAGTGCCAGTCAGCCATCTATCAGTGCTGCATATCAGTGCCACCTAATCCTATCAGTGCTGCAGATCAGTGGAACCTAATCTGTATTGTACTTTGAGAAATTGTCACATGACATTTAAAAAAGTATCGGTAATCGGTATCGGCGAGTACTTGAAAAAAGTATTGGTACTTGTACTCGGTCTTAAAAAAGGGCTATCGTGACAACCCTAGTTTCTATTGCTCTGTATATAATGCGATGTGTCATTGCGTCACATGTGCCCCAAGACGACGTCATTTTATGACGAAACGCACGTCGGGAGCAGTTGGCATGCTGACGTCATTGTGTTTCTTTGTCTGAATGGATGGGTGTTCGCCAGCTGGCCAGCTATTTGCTGTTTTATTTATCTTACTGCTGTAAGTGTTTTTTACCATATTAAATACCATTTATAAATCGGATTTACGCTATGGTGAGCTCCTTTTTCTTTCTTGATAACATTGATCGCTTCCGATGAGACCTGGACCAGCTATCCGCTGTATACATCTCTTCCTCCATTCTGACCATCCGAAGCTGCCGCTTCAGAAACCCCCTGGATAAAGGCCCTGGCTGGGGTCTTCAGCCGCAAGCTCACCTTGCTTGCCCTGTGGTAAGCGTGCATTCCATGTGGTGTTGGCACGTTGTATACAGTGTTGCCAACCGTCCGTATTTTTACGGACAGTTCGTAAAAATGGGCACTTTTTTCTCCCGTTTGTAAATGTCTGTGGTTGCGGGAATGTGCCAGTAAACATAGCCGAGATCAGTTCGGCTTGGAACTGCGCATGGAGATTGGAGGCAGGGGGTGATTGGAGGCAGGGAGTGATGGTGGCTGCGATGGCACCGCAGATGGGGGTGGAGGCAGGGGGCAATGGAGGCAGGGAGAGATTGGAGGCAGTGGGTGTTAGTGGCAGGGGTGATTGGAGGCAGGGGGTGATGGTGGCACCGCAGAGGGGGATGGTGGCACCGCAGAGGGTGGGGGATGGAGACAGGGTTTGTTGGTGGCACCGCAGAGGGGGATAGAGGCAGGGGGAGATGGAGGCAGGGGTGATTGGAGGCAGGGGGAGATTGTGGCACCGCAGAGGGGGGTGAAGGAAGGGGGTGTTGGTGGCAGAGGGGGATGGAGGCAGGGGGTGTTGGTGGCAGAGGGGGATGGCGGCAGGGGGTGTTGGTGGCAGAGGGGGATGGAGGCAGGGGGTGATGTGACTAAAAAATTTGCCCTAATTACAGGCATACCCCGCTTTAAGTACACTCACTTTACATACACTCGCGAGTAAGGACATACCCGCGAGTGTATGTAAAGTGCCTTACAAGTACTGTACAGACATTTTGCAGCCTCAGTAGAAGGAGCTGAAGCTTCAAAAGCATAGCCCGCCCTGTTCCAGTGTGCCCCTGACACCCCTATTACAGCCCCTGAGACCTCAACTACAGCTCCTAACACCCCAAATGCAGCCCCTGACCCCCTACTACACCATAGAAGTGAAAAAAGGTATTGTTTCACTTTAAGTACATTTTCGTTTTACATACATGCTCTGGTCCCATTACTTTTCAATATATTTATAAATGATATTGGGTCTGAGATCAAAAGTAACATTTCTGTCTTTGCAGATGACACCAAGCTATGCAGTGGAATAACGTCCTTACAGGATGTCTCCAATTTACAAGCCGACCTCAATGCTCTGTCTGATTGGGCGACTAAGTGGCAGATGAGGTTTAATGTAGATAAATGTAAAGTTATGCACTTGGGGGCTAAGAATATGCATGCATCATACATACTAGGGGGAGTACAACTGGGGGGGTCTGTAGTGGAGAAAGATCTGGGGGTTTTAGTTGATCATAAGCTCAATAATGGCATGCAATGCCAAGCTGCGGTTTCCAAAGCGAGCAAAGTCCTTTCTTGTATTAAGAGAGGTATGGACTCCAGAGAC